>NC_056614.1:24071661-24146746 GCF_018340385.1 Cyprinus carpio
TTTAAAAATCTTTCTTTAAAAATCCTGTGACGAAAAAATAAAAATGACGCGCTTTTCATTTTAATTTTACATTTTTTGTAATTTTGTTGTGTTTTTTATGTGTCTATACAGTTTTTATTAAGTTTTAGTTTTAGTTTATTTTAGTTCTTTAACTTAAACTAAAAAAAAAAAAAAAAAAAAAAAAAAAAAGAGAGAAATGCTGTCTTGGCAACTTGCTGAAATAAAATAAGATAAAGATTTTTAAAAAAAAATTTTATTTCAGATGAAGTTTATTTTATTTTATTATTTTATTTTTTATTTTTTGCAGTCTAAGTGATAACCCTGACACAAACATTTGTGAACTCTTACAAACAAAACACTAACAAGCAACTCAGGAAGTACAAGTCGACATGAAACTTTCTTTCACAAATTAACTTCCAGGATAATTAACAAGATTCATGCTGACTTTAAAGAACCACCCAAAATGAACCCATTAGTCTATACTACAATCAACCATCTCTTAAAAAGCATTTCAGTTAAAATGAAGAAAGTTGCATTGATGCAACAGTGCTGATTCAGTAACAGGAAACACAAAAAAAAGAATTTGAGACTACAGCTGAGGTGTTGCATTTCTATTCCAGAACAGTAAATATGCTTCTGAAACCTCTTTTCTGTCATTGATCATGGAGTCCATAAATCCTGGAGCCTAAATGAGGAAACAGACTTTGAAAAAGCACCTTTTCATACCTGAATGCATCGATACAATGTCTTTTACTTCCACTCATTTGTCAACTCAAGTTTCTTTTCACTGCATCCTAAGACTACAATACAGAGACATTCATCAGTTAGAAATTAAGTGTTTCATAACCTATAATATTTAACTCCGAGTTTGCACTAGAGACAATCATTATCAGTCACTGTAGGTTTTGAAATGTTGTCATGCTCTATTTTTATCCGTCAGTACAATATTGTAATGCTTGATGCTGAAGTATTATTGTAAGTCATTCTGTGATGAGAGCTTGTCAAGTCTGATCAGGCGCCAAGTTTCTTTTCTTTTGTTTCTGCTCTCTTATCGTGAACAAGTCAACGTATTGCAATCTGGTCCCACAAAGTTTTGTAAAAGGAAGTTTTAAACCTTGAAAATTACAGTAAGTTTTGACAGCACATCTCACAAGATCAAAGAAAGTTCCTCAACGAAGGCTCTTCCTTTGTGAGATGAAGTTATGTGCAAGTTTAACTCAAACGGATAGTTCGAGCGCTTCTAAACCTGCACCATGATTTCATAACGTCTTCATACACATCTTGTCTTGACACGTTCTCAGAATCAGGGAGAGGAAAGCGTCCATCGATGGCTGGGTTCTCAGACTGCATTAAAGCTGATCCTATGACTAAGAAACAGCATAAAAACGTGAACAAATGGCCACATTCTTTCACGCAGCAGCATTAAAAACTATCCTGACCACAAGCAGCTTAACGTCTGGGACCGACCCAAGCACCCGGAACAATCCAGAGACTTTTCTTGAAATCATCTCAAGAAAAATGTCATCTCATATCACACGTGTGTGTGTGTGTGTGTGTGTGTGTGTGTGTGTATAAAGCTAAGCAAGTAAAAACTGTGAAATATTACAATTTAAAATAACTGATTTCTATGTGAATTTATGTCAAGATGCCGTTTATTTGATGTAAAGCTGAATTTTCAGCATCATTACTCCAGTCGTCAGTTCACATGATCCCTCAGAAATCATCATACTGTATATATATATATTAGGGGTGTGACGTGATCTCGTGGCACAAGATCTTGTGAGATCTGACTGGTCTCAGCGTCTGTCGTCTCACTAAATGAGGACGTAAACACATGAAGAAGATCTCCAGAACTGCTCTGAGAGTCACTTCATGAGCATCTGATCATTTGATTTGAGTAAAACTAGCTTCATATCACATACACAGGACTGTAACGGTATTCACGACAACCCGTCAAAATAAAAGTCTGGTTTGATTTGAAGACAATAGAATGTACACAGCCTACTACTACTACTAAAATAACACAAACATAATTTTAAAGGAATAATCACACAACATTGCTTCCATGTTTTAATTTTAATTGTAAATCTCCTTTGTTTGCCAAAAAATAAATTTTGCTTAAATTTCAATAATTAAATGATAAATGATGTAATTAATGTTTATTAATTATCAATGAAATTAATGTTTCATGCCTTCATTTGATAACCAGAAAAATGTAAATACACAACACATAATTTCTGAGAAAAAAAAAAAAAAAAAAAAAAAAAAAAAAAAATCACAAGCCTACTTTAGGAAAAAATAAAATGAATAAATTAAGTTGTGTTATGCATTCAAATAGTTAGACATGCTAAAACACAGAAGTTGGTAACAATAAAAAATATAAATAATATGGTGAGAAAAAAATAAAACATTTCATAGGGCCCTAAACATGTATTTTTTGTTAAACTTTTAATAAATTGATGTGAAAATGTATATACTATTAAAAATGAGTTGAGAAAAATTAAATGGAAAAATATATATATATTTTTTATTAAAGTGGAAATCAGTTTACTAAATAATAAACTTGACTGACTGCTACTTTAAAGGGATATTATTTGTGTTGTTTATTATTTATTTTTATGTATACTATCTAATTTTGTGCAATTACTTGCCTGTCAGTTGAGTTTGTTGCAAAACCTTTTGCAGTGTTTACATGTTGTTTATACCTGCATAAAATTAATTAAAATAGATGTTTAATTTCATAAAGTACAATTTGATTTCAAAATGCACCTACATTTTTTGCATTTTGCGTTTTTCAGTTAAATAGAAGACAAATTTTCCTTATATATTTTATCATTGAGGATTTATTTTAAAAAGTTTTAAAATCTTGTCTCGTCTCATTCTCGTGGGATAAGTGTCTCGTCACACCCCTAATATATATACACACACTAGAAAGAGCACATGCATCACCTCCGGCCTGGCAGCTATTTTAATAACAGTTTTACTGGCTTCACAGCTGAACCAGAGTCAACAGAGTTACAAGTATTGCAGTAAGTCTTAGCACTGACATTAGTGCTTCGGTCTCAGGAACAAGATTACCCAGAATGCATTTCAGTGTTTATCACAGATGAAATCAGTCACTTCATTATGGCGTGTCTTGGAGGAAACGTTCAGAGAAACTGTTTATCTAGAAGATTTGCTATCTTACACACAGCAAAACTTCTAGTTGTCGTGATATGTAACTAAAGGATGACAAACTAGTCAGAAATGCATTTAACAAACTAGTAACAGCATGTCTAGTGGTCGTCCAAAATATGATTTTCCATTGCATTCAAGAATGGTCAATACGAATGATGCATTAAACTGATCAAAAGTGACCATTAAGACATTCATAATGTTACAAAACGAGATTTCTATTTTAAATAAATGCTGTTCTTTTGAACATTCTATTCAACTGTGAATTCTGAAAAATAAAATGCATCACAGTTTCCACAAAAAATATGAAGTGGGATAACTGTTTTCAACATTGATAATAATCAGAAATGTTTCTTGAGCAGCAAATCATTAGCATTAGAATGATTTCTGAAGATCATGTGACACTGAAGACTGGAGTAATGATGCTGAAAATACAGCTGTACATCACATTTTCAAATATATTTACATAGAAAACAGCTATTTTAAACTGTAATTGTTTTTATTGTATTATTGATCAAATAAATGCAGTCTTGGTGAGCAGAAGAGACTTCTTTGAAAAATATTAAAAAGACAACAATGGTATGCACTTAAATGTGGTGAATTTAAAAAAATAAAAAATTCACTAAAAATGTGTATTACCCATTAACATTCATTTCATGGAAGTCTTAAATTACCACGTCTGACAAAGAGACACTGCTATCACAAAATTAATGCACCAGCCGAGCAACTGAGATAAATGAGAAGACTACTGAGAAGATCTAACCAGGTATATTAAAAACAATGCCTCATATAACCTCAAAACGGACAAATAATGGCCAGTGCATTGTTTTATCACTACTGGAATCTGTTTTGCATGGGTTTTAAGTGCATGCAACAGCTGATCTTCTTAGTTACGCAGTAAACAAGCACAAACTCACACTGAAATCTGCTCAACTTTAAGACCCTTTTCTGGAAAGTGCACCGATTTGCAAAAACAGCCTCGTCTTTATGTGCTATATAAGCATGAACACAATCCCAGTGTTAGACACAAGCGCTGAGTGTTCGGCTGCATCATCTGATGGTCATTTGACACTACGTGAACTTCTGAAGACTGACTGATGCCTTCATTTCAGTCAGACACATCCTTCAACAATCACCGGCCTTGTGCAAGAGCTCAGCGAAATGCTTTGAGTTCAGCTTCCCGTCCAACGAAAACAGCCCTGATGAAGACGCAGGCTTTCATCAAACATTCCCAGTCAAGCTCTGACAAGCTGATTTTTTTTCTTTGTCCGCTTCCCTCTTCTCAAGCTGTGTATGTGTGAAAGACAAAACTGCTGTGCAGACCTAAAAAACCTCATAACCTTGGACCTGATGTGAGAAACGTAACAAGAAGAGTATTTCTTTAGCCTCTTGAAAATTCACATTTTAGCTATAACCTTTCGATGCATGCTACAAAACCAAAAAACCAACAACAATAAAAACTTGAGCTGGCTGAACTTTAATCTGGGATAGTTTCTTTCAGTCTGGCCAGGAAAGAGTCTGTGGTCTGTAGATACTTGTGGGTTGAAGTCATGTCAGAAAGATCATATTTACAAGCACATGAACGACACCATAAAGTCATAATAATGAGTTCAGAAACTATGGATCTTGGAGCTGAGGGCATGTCAGTGAGAAAACAAAGCAGATGCAATGGATACAGCAACTGTATTTACACTAAATCTGTTAAAACTACAATTTAAAATAACTAATTTACATGCACAAAATACGACTGATCAGTTTCAATATATATAAAATGCAAATGCACCTTAATAAACTGAATAAAAACAAAAAAAACAATGCACAGCTGATCTCACAACTGTTCTTTTTCTGTCACAAAAATGAAAATAAAAAGGCAATTGTAGCTTTTTTTTTTTGATCTCACAAATCTGACATTTCTGAACAGAATTGCAAGTTTAAATTTATTGCAATTTCTATCTTGCAATTCTGAGAAACAAAACTGCAAGATATGAACTGAAATAAGTCCAAATTGAGAGATGTTAACTCGCAAACTCATATTTGAATTGTCTGAATTGCGAGATACAAATTTGCAATTGCGAGAAGAATATTCAAGCTTGTTTCTGCCACAGAATAAAAAAGGTAATTGTGACTTTGTATCTCACAATGTAGATTTTTCTTCTGAACTGTGTTCATATCTCACAATTCTGAGTTCATATCAATTTAGAAAGCAATTTTTCATTCATCCTGACCACACTCTTAAAAATAAAGGTGCTTCACGATGCCATAGAACAACCTTTTTTTGTCTAAATGGTTCCATAAAGAAACTTTAACATCTGAAGAACATTTCGGTTTCACAAAAGGCTCTTTGTGGCAAAAGAAGGTTCTTCAGATTATAAAAAGGTAAGAAAGCGATGGTTCTTCAGAACCTTGGACTGAACGGTTCTTTGTGGAACCAAAAATGGTTCTTCTATGGCGTCGCTGTGTGTTTAAGAGTGCACTGGAGATATGCAAAATTAAATCACTGTCCAACAGGCCAAAAACATTCTTCATTAACTAAATAACGACTCATATCAAAGCGTCAGAGTGATTTTTGTCATTCACAGTCCCACTGACAGCTCATATAAAGGCTCTTTTGGGCTTTCTGAAGGATGTGGAGCGTAAGATTAAACATCAGGCTCATCTAATAACCATCAGCTGGTGCTCATGTGCTCTTGGCATCCTGTCATGTGACTGTCCTGCCAAGACTACTTAAAACACGCACACACACACACTTGACTCGAGTCTATGTTCATTTCATTTGCTTTCTCTAGAACAGGCAGGAGAGACCGATAATCCCATTTAAATGATCTGAGGTTTGAGGAAAATTCTTCCCAGGACAGATTTAAGGAATTATTTAAACAAACATTTCTCACTCTCATGTTCCAAATTCCAAATGTTTTTCCATGCAACACAAATTTGCAGAATGTTCTTCTGCTTTGCATGCAATGAAAGTGAACGGGACAGTAAGCTCAAACTACACACTTGTGGAGTATATTCCAAGTCTTCTTCTTAAGTTATATGAAAGGTTTGCATGTGAAACTGACTGATATTCATTGAAGTATGATGTTAAAGACATCTGATGAAACTAATTGCATGGAAAAACACAGATATTTCACAGGAAAAAAGGAAGAAAGAAATAACAGGTTTGGAATGACATGCGGTGAGAAAATGACAACAACACATTAATATTTGGGGGTTGAAGTGTCCCTCGAAGTCTCAAACATCAGTCAACCTTGTAAAAAAGGGTATCAAATTCAGAATACCATTGTGATCATGGTAAACTGATTCAAAGAATAGATGAATTCTGAGTCATAAACATATGTCTTACACGCTACTTACAGTATTTGTCCAGTTAAGCAAGAAAGAATGGAAATGTGATCATTCAGAAGGGAAATGATCCCAAATCCAGACATTCCTGACAGGTAAGCTGATCTGGGAGTGAAGCTGTGTATTTCCCCAGGTGAGGCTGGTAAAGTCCCAGGTAACTTCTCCCCACGTTGGGGGTAATGCATTACAAGTAACTTGAGTTACGTAATCAGATTACTTTTTTCTTTTCTTTTTTAAAGTAACGCATTACTTTTTAATTTAGAAGGAAATATCAGAGTTACTTTTTAACATAAGTAACACTAGTTACATTGTTTCCATGTATTGACTGACAGCTCTCATGTTGCCATGGTGACAGAAATCAGGTGTACACTTAGAGACATTGTGTGTGAACATGATCTTACTGTAGTTCTAGACTAAATATGAACATGTATTTAATCATCTCACCCGCACAAAAACACATTCAGTGTTCCTCAAAATGAATAAAAACACTCAAATGCAAACTCAGAATATTATACAAACCTGTAACGATTAAATATATTACATAAGACGAATATCATTTATGTATTTAATCCAATTTTATTAACCAACGTCTTTGCTACTGACCTTCGATGATCCAGTTCAACCAGATTAATAAGCAAAAATGACACCTTTGTGTTTAATTTTAGTTATTGCTGTATAGTGTTGAAGTTTTTGTGCGTCATATTCTTCATGTGATTAGTTTGAGCTGCTCTCTGACGTGAATTTACATTAAATTCGATTTGAGGCGTATTCATTTCACTTTTGATGAGAAATGGCTTTTATATTCGTAAAACAATTACTTTTATATTTAAAACACACAAGCAAGCCCTGCCCAGATTTAAAAAGTAACTCAAAAGTAACGTAACGCATTCCTTTCCATAAAAAGTAACGGAGGTAATTAGTTACTTTTTTTAGGGGGTAACGCGATATTGTAATGCATTACTTTTAAAAGTAACTTTCCCCGTTTCCTTTTTGATCAGAGTCAGGTCATAATTACATTATATCTGATCTAGGATTGAGCCACGTGTGTTAAGATACACAAACCCATGAACAGTATCTTTTTATCAATAAACACACATTATTATGACTCACATAACTACAGTATATGCAACATATATAAAATGCATAAGAGGTTAGTGTCACATACTGAATATTTCTACGTGAATACACTACGCTGAAATGTAGGTCTTAATTAAATAAACGCGTTGACGAGGTGACCAGACAGTTAACATCAGCTTTTGAAGAGTTCTTCGTCGTGGAAAGCTTTACAATAACAGTCGCACTTACCGAGTCAGTGATCTGAACGTCTGCTGATCTCTTTAGGGTTTCTTTTTCGAAAATTTCAGACCAACTGAGAACAACTTTTAAGTGTGTGGTAGGCTACTTTTGAAGCGATGGACACTTTGTTTCCTAAAGTTGCTCCCACACCCACATGCAGTGACGCAATACTTCCGGTGCTGCCGCAGCGCCAATCCTACGCAGCCATGGCTTGGCTCATGAATATTAATTAGGTAGCGCTGACGCTGCTTAGAGACCTTCCTGGAGAGACCACCGCGATAGTAGCGTAATTAATATTATTATGAGCCCAGCCTCCACCATGCAAATGATCAGGCTATTTAGCCAATCGGAAAGGACTATAGAGCGAACGTCACATTGCGTGCTTAATATTCATGAGCTCAGCCTTCGCCATAGTAGGATGAGATCGCTCGCGCCAGCACGAAAAAAACATTAAATGAATTTTAACTAGTAGCAAGCTTTGGTTTCTGCATCTAAGATGATGTTTAAAGTATGTACAAATTGTGCAGCGGGCTCTCGAGCTCTTTCAAAACTGTAAGTGCGTGTGTGTGTGTGTGTGTGTGTGTGTGTGTGTGTGTGTGTGTGTGTGTGTGTGTGTGTGTGTGTGTGTGTGTGTGTGTGTGTGTGTGTAGTGACATCTGGTGGTGTAAAATGTCAAAGGTACATGAAAAGTTACATTGTTAAAAACAATTACTGTTGAAAAGTTTCAGTCTCTTTGGTTCTTAATATACTGTGTTGCCTTCTTAAGCATTCATGAATGTTGCATTTTATGTAAGAGATAATGAGTCCCAATCTTGATCACTGTTGAGAAAATCTTTATTCATTTGATTTGTATAATTTTATTTTTATATTTCATTATATATATATATATATATATATATATATATATATATATATATATATATATATATATATATATATATATATATAAATTTGTACTTTTTTAATTTTAACAAAATTATTTAATTTATTTTTTATTATATACTTTTAGTTTTTTTTTAATAATAAACAACTTGCAGATTCTACAATGATGCAAGCTCAATAATTTTTCGATGTAATTTAATCATTTCATTTAAATTTTATTACCATTACTTATTTTATTATTTTAACATTTTTATTTATTTGTCTGTAAAGGATTTTACACTATTTATTTATTTTAAAATGAAAAACATCTTGCAGACTCTAAAAGGAGTATGCAGGCTTAAATTAATAATTTTGTTTTTAAATCAATAATTTTGTTTTATAAATTTTTTTAGATTTTGGTGTTAATTTTTAATCGTTGTTAATTAAAATGAACAGAATGGTGTAGAATCTCTTAGTTTATTTGCAGTGTTCAGCATTAAGGATCTTTTAGTAACACCGAGGCACATTCAGACTCTAGTTTGACGTCAGTCTTTGGCTGCAGATGCATCTTGCTGTGCTTGCTGGGTAGTTTCCGCTCTCTGTTCTTCTGCGTCAGGCTTGAGGTCTTGATCTGGTGCAGATGGAGGTTTTCTGGGTGCCTCAAATATAGGCCTGTAGATATACACACCTCCCACCACTCCAACCAGAGTAGCAAATGCAATCTGATGAAAGGGAATCCGTCTTCCAAACATGATCTTCTGTTATGAAGACACAGAACATCCCACTGAAAAGATAAAAAGCAGAGAGAAAAGCTTATGAGATACTACCAACCTGTTCTGGAGACATTGCATTTTGTACATCAAATACTGTGTTGTATACCTGCTGTTAAGTATACATAAATGAAGTACACTGCACAAATAGCCTACTACATGTACATTACAGCATACCAGCGTGAATTATGGACCAAAGATTTTAGTGACGATGCTATTCACTTAAATAACAAGGACCGTCATAAGCACATGTATATCTTCATTTTGTAATTAATATGTCCCTCACTCACCCTGAGGTTTTCAGTCGTTTATTACAACTTAGTAGGCAGCACGAAACATGCAAACAAGGACGAACAGGCGACTACGGCAACTCACGCAGGCCAAATGCGACGTACGTTTTCGCATTTCAATTTTTTTCAACATATATTTATAATGAGATGTGTCGGAACCCATTTAGATGAATCACGGAACACATCTTAACGAACTTAAAATTATTAAAAAAAAAAAATTCTTAGCGCTAAACGTCTGTTTTTGGATCATTACATATTCATGAGGTCGCGCGTGACGTCACCACCCAAACACGGAAATAGGTTTTGTTTCCACATTCAGTTCACGACAACTCTCAGTAAATACGCCTCAAAATGAACACATGCAGTCGGGGTTAAAATGCTGAAGTTTAAACCCCATCTGAAGCTCATGTGGAGACATGGAGAAGATTCGAGAGCGCTTCAAGCAGAACAAGCCTTCGTGTGAATCAGTGAGACTGAGGAAGAGGAGCTCCATTCTGTACAGCACAGATATCAACAAACCTCAAACACTCCGTGAGACTTCTGAGCCTGCCTTACTAGACTCGCTTTAGAGCGGAATGTGTTTAGAGAAGACAAAACTAGTATTTAGTCATCTTTAACCCTTTAACTGTCACCCCCCATTTTTTAAAATAGGCATTAAAGTGCACTATCCAAACTTAAATTGTTGTATTTTATGAACACTTTGGAATATAGACCTAAGGTCGGTCTCTTTTTAAAGTAGAAAATTAGCAGATTTTGGCAAAAAATTAAAAAAAAATTTTTTCAAAAAATTTTATAGGTTTTTATGTGTTGTGTAAATAAAATGCGCTATATTAATTTTATTATATTTTATTTATTATATATTTTTTATATAAGGTTTTACTCTAAAATTGGTATAAAATTAAAACCTTGTGTCTCAATAAGGTATGTTCCAAATTTGAAGTTGATATGAAAAAAATGGAGGTTCCTGTGAGAGTTTATTTAGGGCGTCATACCACAAACAGTCACTGGGTGCCATCAAAATTCCTTTGAATTTTGTTTAATGAATTTTTCTCTAGATTTCTATTTTACTTCTCTCTCAAAATAACCACCAAATATGGAATCCTGAGACTCAGACCTTTCCAATGATATGTTTGTTGCCAAGATTATAAAAAGTTTTGATTCTAAAAGACCGTAATGCATTTTGTAATATGACACTTGACTCCGCCCACTAAGGGGGAGGAGACCGCCATAAGATTTTAAAGTAGCATTTCCATGGTAACGCAATGTCCGATTTCAAAATGCTTTTCACAGGATGAATCTTGGACTTCTAAGCTTTCAAATGATACATAATTTATGATGATTACTAAAAGATTTTATAGAGAAAAAGGACAACAACAAAAAAGAGCACCAAGCGTCCACAGGTGGGACGGTGACAGTTAAGGGGTTAAATAACATTACTAGTAAATAGCATGAATATTCAGATTTCTTTGTGTAATGTAATATCAGTTTAGCAAAAAATCTTAAGCAAGTTCGTGCAGATTTTTCTTTGCATTATTAATCAAGAAATAGAAATGAAATAGACAGTGCTGCTCACAAACATCATGTTTAGGTCCCAAAATTAACCCAAAATCAAGACTTGAGACAATAATAAAATTGTAAATATAAAGATAAATGCTTTTATTTATTTTTTTTGCATTGTGACATTATTATTTTGACGGTTAAGAATATTTACCCCTGAAATTCTAATTTCAGTCTGCTAAAAATTTAAAAATTAAATTATAATTTATTAATGATGATAATATTTTTTGAACAATGTAATAGCCTACTTTTAATCAAAACACTGTATTGAAACCCTATAATTAATTGATATTATTATTATTTTGCATTTTGACATTATTTTCATGAGAATTAATTCAGTTGTCCCCCTAAATTCTCTTAATATATTTATTTAAATTGCACTAATCATACATTTATTGCATTCAAAAAGTAGCTAGAAATGATGATAGTGTATCTTGCAGTGAATTTAACATGCTATTATTTGGTGAATTTAACCAAAATAAAAATGAACACTTGAATCAAAATGAAAAGTAAAACATTGATTATATTAATCAGCCATTAAAACACATTATTCACTACTATCCATGCATGCAATGATAGTATGATAGATGATAGAAATGTGTGCTAACTATGTGATTTCTGCAGAAATCTTTGGCGTCAGCCTCACAGTTTTCTCGGTCGTATTCCGCCTGCTCAACTGCGTCCTGCTCCAGACCAGCTTCGTCCCGGATGAATACTGGCAGTCGCTGGAGATTCCTCATCGAATGGTCTTCAGATATCCTCGTTTATGCACTGAGCTGTTTAGTCTGAAATGCAATCCTCTGGAAAAATATGCAAATTAAGAGATCCTTAACATATTTCTCACTTACGGCTACGAGACGTGGGAATGGAAGGCAGGCATCCGGGGATATTCTTATCCTCTCCTGTTCGCGCTGATGTACAAACTCCTGCATCTGATGAATTATGACACGGTTTATTTATTGGTAAGACTTCAGTGCATTAAATGGATGGCGGGTCTGATTGTTCTCTAACATGAATGCCGGTTCCTGCAGGTGTTTGTGCCGCGTGTCTTCCAGGCGCTGCTGGCTGCGTATGCAGACGTGAAGCTGTACCACCTCGTCCTGCAGTGGGAAACTCCAGATGTGGCCAAATGGACAGTAAGACGACGATCTTAAAGGAATGGTTCACACAAAGATCAAAATCGGCTGAAAAATGTACTGTCCAAGATGTAGATGAGTTTGTTTCTTCATCAGAAATGTAGCATTGCATCAGTGTCTCAGCAATGGATGCTCTGCAGTGAATGGGTGCCGTCAGAATGAGAGTCCAAACAGCTGATAAAAACATCACGAGTGATCCACAGCACTCCAGTCCAGCAGTTAACATCTGGAGAAAAAAGCTGAAACAAATCCAGCATTAACACGTTTTTAACTCAAATACAAGTGCTGCTTGATTCGTGCAGATTTCTCTCCTGATTCAGACCAGACCACTTTTTCATTCCATGAAACAATTTAATTGAAACACATTTGAATTATGGATTTGTTTCAGCTTTTGTCTTCTCAAGACATTAATTAACTGATCGTTTGAAGTTGTGACGATTATTGTGATGTTTTTATCAGCTCTCATTCTGACGGCACCCATTCACTGCTGAGCATCCATCGCTGAGACACTGATGCAATGCTACATTTCTCCAAACCTGATGAAGAAACAAACTCATCTACATCTTTGATGGCCCGAGGATGAGCACATTTCCAGCAGATTTTCATTTATGGATATTATGCAGATACACAAACATTAATCTGAATGCTTTCGTGCTGGTTTGACTCAGTTCTGCTGTGTTTTCCGTCAGTACTTCTGTCAGCTGTGTTCATGGTTCACCTGGTTCTGCTGCACCCGGACTCTGACCAACACAATGGAAACGGTTCTGACCACCCTGGCGCTTTGCTTTTTCCCTTTACCCGGCTCCAAAACGCACCACAGGTGAGTCATTCCGTATCAAAGGAAATATAAAACATGTATATTGATGAAAGCCAAAATATTAAATGTCATGGATGAATATTTACTGAGTAATCCGCTATTTTGTAAAGAGGGGTCAAATTGGCAATTTTCACCCAATTACAAGCGGTTAAAAATGACTTCAGAAGGATTGCAGCATCATAATGTTATTTTTACATAGAGATTGGTAGGTCTTTTAGTAAAATCTGTCCACTCTAGCAATCTTTGTTGCATTATGTGCTAAAGGTGACCATTCAAAAATGAGAAAACAGCACTTTCACGTTTTTCCTCTAAAGTTTGCATGCCTGTAACTCAAGAAGTATTAAAGATATCTCAATGCCCCTTCAGACACTGGTTCTTAACAAACTTTTCTTTTGCCATCTTAATTTTTAAGGCCCTTCATGGTTCGGTTTCAGAGATATTGGAATTTGAATATGGCTCCAGGAGTAAATTGTTAAAACGTACATTATTAAGTGTCATAACTGCACACTAGTGAGTGCACAGAGCTGTTCCAGACTCTTTTCTGCTCTCTCCTCTTCAGCTGGAAGTATCTGTCTCTGGTGTCGCTGGCCGTCGTTGTCCGTCCCACAGCTCTGATCGTCTGGCTTCCTCTGCTCTTCTATCATTTCTGTGTGGAACAGAACAAGCTGAAGCTCATCACACAGCGATGCGTTCCCATTGCGTAAATATTGCATGTGTTTCACTTGTAGTTTACAGTTTGGATATTGGTGATAATCTCTGTTAGTCTGTGTGTTCACGAATGTTTCCATCATTCGCGCAGGGCTCTTGCTTTGGGCGTCTCGACACTGATAGACTCTGTGTTCTACGGAAAGGTAGTTTTAATTTTATTCACACTTTGGGATTACAGAAATAAAAATATAAATGTGGATTGCTCTGAGCAAAATGCCCTAAATAACAAATTTATTGATTTTTATGAGTGAGTGAAATGGTGTTGTCAAGATTATGCCCTTGTCATATTTCAACCCAAATAGACAAACCAGTGTTATTTTAGTTTTATATACTATTATTTTATTCATTATATATATATATATACAATTTTCTTATGTGCTTTTGTCATTTTTATTAGTTTTTGTTTTTTTAAATTATTAAATTATAAAAATTTATATTAAAATATTAAATTAAAATAATATTTATGTATATCTTTTTTTTTTTGTTAGCAATTTTAGCACTTCAACTTAAACAGATCCTAATATCTTTTTTTTAATCTAATATTTATATATTTTTTATTTTGGCTTCACTTTTAATATGTAAATATAAATAAAAAAATATATGTATATGTATATACACTCATATATATATATATATATATATATATATATATATATGTGTGTGTGTGTGTGTGTGTGTGTGTGTGTGTATATATGTATGTATATGTGTATGTGTATGTATATGTATATACATGCATACACGCATATATATATACATAAATATAAATATATATATAAACTTTAACGTTTCTATACATGTGCCTCTTGCATTGAATTTAATGTTTTTAATTTATATAGCAGTAATGAGTATGTAATGTGAATCACTTTGAGGATAATGAGAATAACAAAGTAAAACATCTGGATGCATTATGATTAAAAAAGAAATAGGAAGGAGAATTTGCTTAATTGTCGTTATGCAAAATAATAATTGATTTTGTGGTGAAATCTTGAGAGTCTTCATGTGATGCTTCTAGAAGCGTTCAGGCTTAGATTGAAGTGTGAAGTTGATGTCTCATCATCTGTATTTCTGAATGGATCCTGGTCCAGTGGAACTTCCTGAAGTTTAACGTGCTGCACAATGTGGCAGTGTTTTACGGATCTCATCCGTGGCACTGGTACTTCACTCAGGGTCTGCCGGTCGTGATCGGCCCGCACCTTCCTCTCTTCCTGCACGGATGTTCACTGGCCACCAAAAAGCACAGAATCCTGCTGATAACCATCTTATGGACTACAGCTGTTTACAGGTGCACATCTGCAATTAACATACCACATACAGAAAGAGCGTTATGTCAGAAACTTTTGCATAGATGACCTCGTAAGTATCTGCTCTACTGTTATAAAGATCTTATTACAAGCTATCATAATTCATCTAAATATCAGCATCTGCACCAATGCATATTTTTGCTCAGTTTTCTCCTTTGAATAAAATTTTTCATTTTTTTCATACATTATCACTATATGTGACCCTGGAGTCTCTGGGGTATATTTATAGCAATAGCCAAAAATACATAGTATGTGTCAAAATGATCGATTTTTCTTTTATGCCAAAAATCATTAGGATATTAAGTAAAGATCATGTTCCATGAAGATATTTAGTAAATTTCCTATCGTAAATATATCAAAACTTAATTTTTGATTAGTGATATGCATTGCTAAGAACTTCATTTGAACAACTTTAAAGGCGATTTTCTCAATATTTAGATTTTTTTTGCACCCTCAGATTCCAGATTTTCAAATAGTTGTATCTCAGCCAAATATTGTCCTATCCTAACAAACCATACATCAATGGAAAGATTATTTATTGATGTATAAATCTCAATTTCACAAAATTGACCGTTATGACTGGTTCTGTGGTCACATATTATAATATACAAGCCATAAAACCTGATAGATCAAATATGATACTCGTTCCATTTCATAAAATATTTTTTATTTAATATGTGATGCTTTACAGGGTTAATGCACTATGGCGTTAATTAAGTACTTCAAAGAGTACAGTAATTGTTTTATATGAAGAAAACTAAAAATCTATTTTATTTATGTATTTTTGCAGTTTGCTGGCACACAAGGAGTTCCGGTTTGTTTATCCAGTGCTGCCATTCTGTATGATATTTAGCGGTGAGTGCATGAACATTTAGCCGTTTGTGTACATATGAAAGTGTTGTGAAGGTCTTCATGCGCTCTTGCTGACAGGTATGTCTCTAGCGAAGCTGCAAGCATGGAGGAAACCTGCTGCTGCTGCCCTGCTGCTCTTCAATCTGATTCCTGCGTTATATACGGGTTTGATTCACCAGCGTGGATCTCTGGACGTCATGCATGACCTGCAGCACCTGTGTGACCCCAGCGACTCTCAGAGCTCGCCTGAGCTGCTGTTCCTCATGCCGTGTCACTCCACACCGCTCTACAGGTGACGTTCTACATCTAAAACCATTGCTGTGTTCTTTATAGCATTAACCCTGTAAAGTATAACATATTAACAATAGAAGGTTCTCTGTTAGTGTTGGAGCACCCCCTTTATGTGCGGTGTCCCTCAAGGCTCTATTCTCGCTCCAATCTTATTCTCTAATAATAGTCAGAAACAAATATTTTATGAAATGGAACGGTTTATTCAAACTTTAGACAATATATTTTTTTAAATATAATAAAAAACAAGACTGCACGTGCATCATATTTCGATCCATCAGGCTTTTATGCCTTGTATATTATAATATAGTGATAATATGTATGAAAAAAAAAACAGATCAGTTTTATTCAATGTCCTAAACTGAGCAAAAATATGCAGTGTGGTGCAAAATTAAGACGAAATTATGAAAGCTTGTAAATCAATGAGATCTTTAGAACAATAGAGCAGATACTTACATAAAATTATAAAAATACCAGTCATCACTATATCTCCAATAATATGGCTATAATGCATTAAAGGTATTCATAATGTAAAATGCATTATATCTTTTCATAAATAATTTATCCAAAGTTAAAATGCATTTTAATATTTGCAGATTCTGTTACATCTGAAATTAGTTGTTTGTCACGTGTTTCAATGCATGGTACTTTCTAAAGGCGTGACAGTGAATAGATAAGAATTATAATGTATTATAACTGCATGCATTAAATGCAAATGCATGCATTACACATGCATTAAATACGAAGGCCTCAAATAAAGTGGCACCACAGCTCTGTAGTTTCAAAACATAGAATGCAATGCAATGCAATTATTAAGAGATGAATCAGTCAAGATTTGACAGTAAATACATGTGAAGCAACAGCTGCAAGTGGACATCTGCACAATTATACTAAAAGAGCTTTTACTTGCTCTGACGACAGAAAGCATGGAGTAGATTGTGTGATTTAACAGCAGTTCTGATCATGTTAAGGGTTTTAGAAATGTGCAATAAAAGGCTTGTTCTATTTATGTTTTGCAGTCACCTGCACTGTCCCCTAAATCTGCGTTTCCTGGAGTGTCCACCAGATCTCACAGGAAATGAGGAGTATGTAGATGAAGCAGACGTGTTCTTCTCCAACCCTCTTCACTGGCTCCAAACATCCTTCCCGTCTCAGTCCACGTTACCTTCACATATAGTTCTGTTCGACTGCCTGGAGAAGGTAGAAGAGCCAAAACAATGAAGTGCAGTGTTCACAATCACTGATGGAACTTGCCTGCAGAAGTGTTCAAAAATCAAAATTCTTTGATTAGACTCATAAACCGAGTTTTTCTTTCTCTTTCAGGAGATTTCATCATTCCTGGAGGAAAACCGATTCGCCAGACAAGCTGAAATATTCCACACACACTTTCCTGAAGGTCGAGTGGGAAGGAACATATTAATATACACACGAGAGGATCTGCACTGAAGACTAATTAAAAATTTATTTTTTGAACTGATTGCAAACCTATATAAAGAGGTCTGTTTTCTTACACTGTCTCTCTAATTTCACACTCCAGAGTAAAATCAGATCTCTTTTGGCACAAAGCAGGAGGACAATCATCAGTGAAGCAGTGAAAGACTTTTATTCTAAAGTGCATTTGTGTTCATTTACATTAGAGACATTTCTAAACAAGGAATGTGATTTAGCCGATAACCACACAGATGAGAAAAAGAGGGGAAATAGTGCACTAAATCCTAAATAATATCTTCTACTGATTTGCATGTTCAAATAAAACTGGTGACATACGGCAGAAACCAGATTACTTCAAAGTGAACTTTATAATTAAGTGTAGTTTTCATTATCGTTTCAACTCTACTGAACTTTTGAGATGAAAATGGTTTCAATATAATGTATTTTATCGGTTATTTGGTCCTAAGCAAAATTAAACATACATTTTTGTTTTTTTGTTGTTTTGTTTTTTTTTTTGTTTAGAAATAGTTAATTGTTAATTAATCTTTTTGTTTTTTTGTTTAGTATTAATTTTTAATTTTGTTATTTTTTTTTACAATACTTTTTCAGGGAATGGGAGCATAAATGTGCCTCAAAAACACCTGTAATTAATTCTAAGCTGCTAAAAAAAAGTCCAGAAAGAGAAACACACTAGAACCAGCATTCAAACATTTACACCGTGCAAAAAAAACAAAATTCACAGAAAAGATGAATTCACCCATAGCTTTCATGAACCTTCTCCAAGACGAAACGAATGCAAACAAACAAAACAGGAGCAATATCGAGCAGAACTGAAACGTTTCTTCTAATATTTGGGATCGAAGGGCATGGGACCCAGCTCTATTTTGACATCTGCGTACTGTCTGTTGGGATCGCGTCCCGATTGGCTCCATTTCTTGGCTCTCTGAGGGCGAGGACGAGGCTGCCGCTGACAGTGACGCCACGCCTTGACCTTCGACCCCGGCCCTTCGGAGGGTCGACTGCAAATTTACAAAACAGGACAGTGTTTAGGGTTTGTCACAAAGCCTTGTGCGTGTGTACATGCACTCTACTGTTTCTCAGAGCGACACACAGAGAAGCAACAGAGACAAACAAGATTATGAACATGCAACCTGCGTGAAAATGATTACAGACAAATGAGAAATCAGCCTTTGCTGACATTCACCATGTTTTCAGACAAGCTTTTGCATTTTAATGATTTGCGTTTTAATAGGAGGACACAAACAGTATTTTCCAAATTATTATTTTTTTTTTATGTTTAAATGTTCTTTTCAAATGCCTGTGGCAGTGTTATTATAATTAACAAAATCTACAACTATTTAAAATCATTTTCAGTCATTAAAATAAAGCTGAAATGAAATAAAATATAAATATTAGATAAAAAAATTAAAAAGCGTAAACTTAAAAAGACATTTTGCCATGGCAACTAACTGAAATAAACTAAGTTTAAGTTGAAGAAATACATTTACTTAAAAATAAAACTACTAAAATAAAATAGAAATATATAAAATAAAAATTATTTTACATTTGATAATAAAAATATGAAAAAAAATTAAAAGCACAAAATTAAAGTGAAAAAATAAATGCTGATTTAAAATATTAATAAATATTTTACATTTAATTGTAATTTAAAAATAATAATAAAAATATGAATTATTTTAATTTTTAAAAGCACATAAAATTAATTAAAATTAATTTGAAGAAAATATATTTACTTAAAATTAAAGTGAAAAAAATGCTGATTTAATAAATATATACAGTTTAATCCACAGACTGCTTATATATATATATATATATATATATATTATATATATATATTATATATATATATATATATATATATATATATATAAACCAGTCTGTGGATTAAACTGTTCCCAAATAAACAATTATAATACTAGTAAGAACATTTATTTTTTGCCAAACTATAGTGAATGCATTGTAGAAATGTAACAAACACATTACTGCATAATTTAACAATGTCTTTAAGAAAATTAATTAAGCACGCAATGTTAAACAGGAGCAAGGCTTAACGAATTGTCAATCCCTGATGGATAAAATCAAGTCACATGTAAATTATGAAAGTAAAACAGGGTCATCTTGAGTTTCCAAATAAGTTTATTCCACACCCCAAAACATCTTACCTCGGCCCAAAATATTTTAAATACGCATCTCCAAATATGTGGCGGTATATGTAATCATCCAGATCCTCGAACACGTCGTCGCTGAGGCGGTGATATTCATCCATTTCCTCGAGGTAATCCTCAACGCCGCTGACGAAGTCCGTAAACAGCATCTGGTCGTGAATGAAGACGCCGTTATGGAAGAAATTATCGATGAAGCTCTCCAGCTCCCTCCAGTGGTGGAAATGCCCCACTTCTTTCTGCAAATAGCTGCGCAGGAGCTCGTTAAACTCGTCGGCGCGGATGGGATCCATGGCCTTGTTGAACAGACTCATGGACTCCTGATAGGCGCAGTCGAACACTCCTGAACAGCCTTTGGGCGGCGTTTTCTGTCCCATGATGCTGTGCGGTCTCTGAGCGCTGGGTTTGCGCGTGTCGTGTTCGGCGTGAAACGAGTCGAGGGTTGTTCTGCGAGGATGTCGGTGTAAAGGTTTCTGCGGCTGCCAGTCTTCGGCGCGCTTGTTTCCTCGCTCCTGCCGGAACGAGTGACACTCGTGTTTGGCGTCGTGGTGAAACCTCTTCTGATGCCTGAAGACATTCGAAGCCGAGTCTTTAAAATGCCTGAATGTTGTTTTAAAAGAGTCGGAAAACTTCCGGAGGTTTTCCTTCACCGCCTCTTTGGCTTTCTTGATCTGCTCCTTGTGATGGTGCACAAACTCCTTAGTGGAGTTCTTCACAGCGTCGAAGGTTTCCTTCACTTTTCCCAGCATCCCATCTTTGGGAATCTTGTTCTTCGAGTCCTGGTCGCCCTTCGCTCTCTTCTCCTTCGACTCCACGTACAGTCTCTCCCAAAGATCGGAGCGCTGCTGCTCGAACTTCAGCTTGTTCTCGAGCTCCTGGAGTCGCGCCTGTAGTTCTTCCGTCTCAGGATCCGTCTTGGCTTCAACGTCCTCCTCTTTCCTCATTTCCTCCAGTTCCTCCTTGAGCTTGTCGGTCACCTTGCGCTCTTCATCGAGCTCTTTCCGCAGCTCCTGGGCTTCGGCCAGCAGCGCTTCTCTTTGGCTCATGAAGCTGCGTGTTTTCTGTTTCTCCTCCTGTAAGTGGCCCTTCAGTCGCTGGTTCTCGGTCATGACGGAGTCGGCCCCGGCTCCTCGCTCCTCTAACTCTCGTATGTGTCCCCGCAGGGACCGCAGCTCCTCCTGCAGAGCCGACAGAGACGCCTCTCCTCGCTCCAGAGTGACTTTAAGGAGCTGGTTCTCTGTGGTCAGGTCACTCTGCCGAGACTCCATTTGGCTTTTGGTTTGCGTCAGTTGCACGTATAAATCTTGTCTTTGGGTCTGTGTTTTCAAACAGAAAGTCAAACTGTTAACGTGCTCAGTTCACATGCAGTTTAAACTATCCACCTTATTTTTGAATGCAGAAGTAAGTTCAGAGATGCAAACTGGCAGGCGGGAAAAAAGGTGAGAACATTGTTGATTTAAATGCTCATTTGTAGTTAGTCTTAATCTGAAAGATGAATAAATAATCTCTCCATTGATGTATGGTTTGTTAGGAGGACAATATTTGTCTGAGATACAACTATTTGAAAATCTGGAATCTGAGGGTGTGCAAAAAAAAAAAAATCTGTGCAAAAACATCAAAATATTGAGAAAATCGCCTTTAAAGTTGTTCAAATGAAGTTTTTAGCAATGCATATTACTAATCAAAAATTAAGTTTTGATATATTTACAGTAGGAAATTTACAAAACATCTTCATGGAACATGATCTTTACTTAATATCCTAATGATTTTTGGCATAAAATAAAAATTTATTTGATCTCAAAAAGGTGATTGTCACTGAAAGGTGAGGAGTTTGCATCTATGAAGTTATTTTCTTAAATGTGCAGAACTTCCGATTCATGAAATGAATGAAATGAAAATGAAAATAACATGATAAAGCAGCATAATGTACTAAATGTTACTGTTAATGATATTAAAGTTGACTAAAACCTAAAACCATAAAACAAATGTATTACTTCAAATAGAATAAAAATTTAACTTCAGCCAGTGTTAAGTACAACTGACATACTATATATATATATATATATATATATATATATATTATATATATATATATATATATTTATATATATATAATAGTATATATTTTATTTTTACTTGTATTTTTTTATTTTTCAATTTTCCTTTTAATTGAAAGTTTTATTTTTAATTTTAATTGTTTTAATTAAGTTCATGTTTATTTTATTTAAACAAATAACATTTTTGTTAACTTTTATAGCCCTGATTTTAGCTATTTGTCCAAGCAACACATTTTCATGTAGTTTTAATTAAAATTAATTGAAATAAATTAAATAAGTTAAAAAATAACTAATTAAATTGACAAAAATACTTAATGACTAAAACCTTAACCAAAACAGAATTTTTCACCAATCCTTAATATATATAAAGAAACCTAGATACTATAAACTAGAATCAGTAAAAATTGGTGAGTTTTGTTGCAGTTATACTTTGTATTTAGTTTCCACCCAAAACATGAGAGATTTTGGGAGGAAGCACTAATGCAGTCAGGTTACCTGTAACTCTTCCTGTTTGACTCTGAGATGCTGGTTTTCTTTAGTTATCTTATCCATCACGTTCATGAGGGACATCACCATGTCTTGCTTTTCCTCTAGGTCTTCCCTGAGGTTCTCAACCACTTCCTAAACGCATGGCATCACGTTCATGAGGGACATCACCATGTCTTGCTTTTCCTCTAGGTCTTCCCTGAGTTTGTTTGTTTTTAGAAGTACCAAAATTGTGAAATTGTGAAATAGTATTACAATATAAAATCACTATTTTCTATGTGAATATCTGTTTAACTGTAATTTATTTCTGTGATGCGCAGCTGAATTTTCAGCATCATTACTCCAGTCTTCAGTGTCACATGATCTTCAGAAATCATTCTAATATGATGATTTGCTGCTCAAGAAACATTTCTGATTATTATCAATGTTGAAAATTATTGTGCTGCACATTATTTCTGTGGAAACTGTGATAGATTTAATTTGTCAGGATTCACAGATGAATAGAAAGTTTAAAAGAACAGCATTTATTTGAAATAGAAATCTTTTGTAACATTATAAATGTCTTTACTGGCACTTTTGATCAATTTATTGCATCCTTGCATATAATTCATCATCAAAAATCATTTATAATTCTTTTCTAAAGCAACACAAAACTAGGTCAGATTTAGAAAATGTAATAATTAGGAAAAAAAGACGTTCATTAAATACTGAGCCTGGGAATGTAAGGACGCCCAATAACAACAATACAGCAAAAGTGATTTAAATGTATTAGTGGAAGGATAAACGAGTACAAAAATAAGATAAAGGACACTAAATCATAGCATCTAAAGCTGAATCTGAAAGAAAATGATCAGCAACTACAAGACAATGAAAGCTGTAGCAAAGTTCAGGAGAAACCAAAAAGCACAGAGAGCTATTTGCAGAAAACTAAATTCAAACTCTAGTTAAATGCTCATTTCATTTCTGTTTTTCAATTAAAGCTGAGGAGAAGTTGAGGATCAGTGTGCGGTCTGTGACAGACTGACCTTACTTACAACGTCCTGCTCTCTCTTACACGGCACTTCCAGCTCATTCATGCGACTCTTTTCCACGATCCTCTGCCTCTCCTGAATCTGGACTGTGCCTGGAACACACACACACACACACACACAAACAAACACAGCATATGTTTACTTGCCTTTATTTTAGAAATAAAGCTTTATTTACTTGCACAGTAATAATTTTCAAAATTCAGTGCCAAAAAAGTTTTTTGACAGATAAGTGCCTAATTAGTTTTTTTTTTTTTATTTTAATAATGGTAATATATATGTATCAAAACGACCCAAATAAATAATTAAATGGTTATATCTCTTAAAAATAATTGCAAAAAATCTGGAAAATAAATAAATGTGTATTTTAGGGACTTTTAACACTTGAAAAGTGTCTATGCAGTTTTTAGAAATGAGTATGTATCTCTTGCAGATTAAAACAGACCCGAATGCATTGCATGCATTGCATGTAAATAAGACAGACGTCATGTTCCTGCTCACCGTAGAAGTGTCCGAAGCCCATGCTGATGGCGATGAGCAGCGCTAGTAAAATGCATTTGTTGAGGGTGCCGCTGACGGGAGCAGCGCGGCCGTCCAAATGAGCTCCTCGCTCCTCAAACACCTGATGTAGAAACACACCCGCAGGATTTCAGAACATGCACGAATAAATATTGGTGTTGCGATAGCTGGTTTCATGGATACATTAATAATGTGTTTGTTGTATTGGTTGGATCAGGTTGATTGTGTTAATTGTAAGTAATTCTTTTGTGTTTTATATGTCCATCGTTTTCCAGCAGAAGTATCTTTATTTATTTATTTTTTTAAATTATGAAATTATGGTATTATTATTATATCTTTGAATAAAAATGTTATCTATTTACATTAAAAATGTGCAGTACACTAAAATATGTTTAACATCATTTCAATAAATAACCAATGTGTAAACAAGGTTATTACAGTTAACTAAAACTAAAATCATTAATAGGATTTTGTCATTTGATAAAATAAAATAAAATAAAATAAAATAAAATAAAATAAAGGTAGCTAGGGAATATTTCTCATCTTCATTTAGTTTCACTTGATGCATTAAAATAACTAAAGCTCTCTCTCTCTCTCTCTCTCTATATATATATACCAATTTTTTTTAAACAGCAAAAATTAAATAAATATGGCAAATAATTTAACAATTTTACTAAAACGTAATTAAACCTTAACAAAAAAGATTCACCTAAACTAAACTAAAAATTAAATTGAAATATTAAAAATATTTATAAAAACAATTATTATACCTAGATTTGAAATGACTGAATTTCTTTTCCAGTGAAAGCGTGATGAATGAATGTCATAATGTAACATTATTAGTTGTATAATTTCCAGCTACTGTTGCAAATTCAGATGACTGAAGTATTTGTTTGATATAAAAATAAAAAATAAGATAATTTAAAACTTTTTTTTGTATTGTGCTCATTTCTCATATCTTATCTGGTTTGTATTGAGTAAACGCTGGAGTGATGAGTTGTTTTGAGACGCAGCACCTCCTCCTGCGGGTCTCCAGGCTCTGAGCCGGCGGTGCTCCTCCTCACTCTGCGCCTCCTCACCACAGGACTGACCTTCACCTCACCCTCCTCATCCTCCTCATCCTCCTCATCCTCGCTGCTGCTGTTACCACCGTCTCGCCGCACAGGCTGATCTGCTGGGAAAACTGAATACAAACACACACAACCCAAAGGAATTACTGCATACACACACACACACACACACACACACACACACACACACACGCACATACACGGTGATGACGTCCCATTGACGTCTGCTGTTTTTAAAAATGAAGCCGATTATAATTAACACTGTTGTGAAATAAATAAATAAATAAAAACAGCAGTAAATAGCAATATCAATAAATAAATAAACAGTAAAAATGCAATAAATAAATAAATAGCAATCTGTAAATGAATGGATAGACAACAAGTAAATGAATACATTAAAAAGTAGCACTAAGTATACAAATAAATAGCAATAAGTTTATAAAAAATATATCACAATGTTTAATAAAAAATAAATAACCATAGATAGATAGATAGATAGACAGACAGACATTATTTAGTCCCGTTACAAAGCCAAACTCATCACAGGGACTCACCAAAAGATCTGCAATGTAGGTTAGTGAGGTTTTACTTCATTTTAGGCACCAAACAGCAAAATCTGCACACACACACACACACACACAGACACACACACACACACACACACACACACACACACACACACAAACACAGACACACGCGCACACACACACACACACACACACACACACACACATGAACATGAACAACACAGCACACACACGCACACACACACACACAAAGTTTTGCTTAGGGCCCCCATAATTCCAGGATCGGCTCTGAGTTCATATACTAGATTTTGTATAAATTTGGAAAAAAGAGAGAGAAAAGGGAAGAAAGAGCACACACACTCACACTGCACACTGACACACACACACACACACACACACACACAGACACACGCGCGCACACACACACACACACGCACACACACACAGACACACGCGCACACACACACACACACACACGCAATCACACACTCAGACACACACACACACACACACACACACACACACACACAGACACACGCGCACACACACACACACACGCAATCACACACTCAGACACACACACACACACTCAGACACACACACACACAGACACTCGCACACACACACACACACACACACACACACACACAGGACACACACGCCACTCAAACACACACACACACACACAATCACACACATTCAAACGCACACACACACACACACACTCAGACACGCACGCACACACACTCAGACACGCACGCACACACACACGCAATCACACACTCAGACACACACACTCAGAGACACACGCACACGCACACACACAGACACTCAGACACACACACATACACACTCACACTCAGACACACACACACACACACTCACACTCAGACACACACACACACACACTTGCAGAACACATTTCACATGCCACGATGCAGCACAAATAATCTAATCGACTAAACCAGCACACGACTGCTCCACAAACACAGCTGCAGGCCTACAGCTTGTGAACGTCTGCTTTGTATTCTCTGTTCAGCTCCTGTGTCAGCGCTAAGGGATATACTTCATACAGAGAGAGGAAATAACTTAACCATCCTGGAAACACACCTCAAGAGACCACGATCCTATAATCACAGATGAATATCAAATAATAGGGGTGTGTGTATATATAATACATATATATTACACGTGAGGTTAAGGGTCACTCTGTGTCAAATAAACCAAATTTCAGAAAAATCACCTGACTCAAAATTTTGACTTTGTTAATATTTTTTCAGAAGAAAGACAAACATAAATAATGATGAAAGCCAACATATTAAATGTCATATGTTTACAAAATAGTAAACCTCTATTATAATTAAGCTCTATTATAATTAAAATAGACACCAAAAAGAAAAGTTTGCTAAGAACTAAAATATAAAAGAACATTAAGATGCATTTAATAATTATTGAATTACAGGCATGCAAGCTTCGGGGACGAGGGTGGGGGGTGCATAAAGTGTTTTTTTTGTTTGTTTTTTTTTAACTGTCACCTTTGGGGTGTATTGAGTGTTTTTTTTGTTTGTTTTTTTTTAACTGTCACCATTGGCATATAATGCAAGAAAGATTGCTGTGCAAATCTGTCATTTTTACTCCTTTCTACAAATAAGTGGATTGCTCCGTAAATATTTTCACCTTCCTTCTCCAGAAAAAATATGCACAAAATCAAAAACCAGGGAGCTCTGGTTGAGTTGACAGAATTAGCCAACACTAATTAGTTCACAGTCTAGTCGAGATGTGGGTTTACGACACGTTTGGCAGAGGAGCAAAGCAGATGTGTGGTTAAAAAGTTGGTTTTTTAAAAAATTTCAAGTTTTATTTTTTCTTATAGCAGCATTTGGTTGGGGTTTCATCAGCCAGGTTAATGTGGCAGAGCCTCACAAACACGCCGGCGCTCCTCAGAGCTTCATCAGCATGCTGTCAGAGCACCTGAGAGAGAGAGAGAGCTGTGCAGATGGCTGCCGTATTCCCACAGCGTCCTGGAAAACCCCCATCTGCTCCAACACCAGCCTGCTGCCGCTCCGGGAGAGAGAGACCAACATGACTCTCTGTGTGTGTGTGTGTGTGTGTGTGTGTGTGTAGGTGTGTAGGTGTGTGTGTGTGTGTGTGTGTGTGTGTGTTTTTGTAGGTGTGTGTGTGTGTGTGTGTGTGTGTGTGTGTGTGTGTGTGTGTGTGGTGTGTGTGTTGTGTGTGTGTAGTGGGTGTGTGTGTGTGTGTGGTAGGTGTGTGTGTGGTGTGTGTGTTGTGTGTGTGGTGTGTGGTGTGGTGTGGGTGTGTGTGTGTGGGTGTGTGTGTGTGGTGTGTGTGTAGGTGTGTGTGTAGTGTGTGTGTGGGGTAGTGTGGTGTGTTGGTGTTGTGTGTGTGGTGTGTGTGTGTGTGTAGGTGTGTTGTGTGTGTTGTGTGTGTGTGTGTGTGTGTGTGGGTGTGGTTCTGTGGGGTGGTGTGTGTGTAGGTTATAGTGTGTAGGTGTGTGTGTAGGTGTGTGTGTGTGTGTGTGTGTAGGTGTGTGTGTGTGTGGTGTAGGTGTGTAGGGTGTGTGGTGTGTAGGTGTGTGTGTGTGTGTGTGTGTGTGTGTGTGTGTGTGTGTGTGTGTGTGTGTGTAGGTGTGTAGGTGTGTAGGTGTGTGTGTGTGTGTGTGTGTGTGTGTGTGTGTGTGTGTGTGTGTGTAGGTGTGTGTGTAGGTGTGTGTGTGTGTAGGTGTGTGTGTGTGTGGTGTGTGTGTGTGTGTTTGTGTGTGTGTGTGTAGGTGTGTGTGTAGGTGTGTGTGTGTGTGTAGGTGGTGTGTGTGTGGTGTGTGTGTGTAGGTGTGTGTGTGTGTGTGTGTGGTGTGTGAGTGTGCATAGGTGTGTGGTGTGTGTGTGTGTGTGTGTGTGTGTGTGTGTGTGTGTGGTGTGTGTGTAGTGTGTTGGTGTGTGTGTAGGTGTGTGTGTGTGTGTGTCGGTGTGTGTGTGTGGTGGTGTGTGTGTAGTGTGTGTGTGTGTAGGTGTGTGTGTGTATGTTTGTGTGTGTGGTGTGTGTGTGTGTGTGTGTGTGTGTAGGTGTGTAGGTATTTGTGTGTGTGTGTGTGGTGTGTGTGTGTGTGTTGGTGGTGTGTGTGTGATGTGTGTGTGTATGTGTGTGTGTGTGTGTAGGTGTGTGTGTAGGTGTGTGTGTAGGTGTGTGTGTGTGTGTGTGTGTGTGTGTGTGTGTGTAGGTGTGTTGTGTGTGTGTGTGTGTGTGTGTGGTGTGTAGGTGTTGTGTGTGTAGGTGTGTGTGTGGTGTGTGTGTGTTGGTTGTGTGTGTGTGTGTGTGTAGGTGTGTGTGTAGGTGTTGTGGTGTGTGTAGGTGTGTGTGTGTAGGTGTGTGTGTGTAGGTGTGTGTGTGTAGGTGTGTGTGTGTGGGTGTGTGTAGGTGTGTGTGTGTGTAGGTGTGTGTGTGTGTGTGTAGGTGTGTGTAGGTGTGGGTGTGTGTGTGTGTAGGTGGTGTGTGTGTGTGTTGTGTGTGAGGTGTGTCCAACCGGTGTGTGTGTGTGTGTGTGTGTGTGTGTGTGTGTAGAGAGATCAGGGCCAACGTCATGGCTCATATTCAACCACAAAATCAAAAGAAATTATATTTTGCAATGAAAATAAATCACGCCTATTTAGGACAATTAAGATATCTTGCTTTTTTCAATAAAATTAAGCATGTTATTATTAAGGATTATATTGTAGAAATGTATGGCCACTGTATTTATCTCACAGTTCTGACTGTCTGAGCATTGCGAGATAAAAACAGAAATCGTAAGAAAAGTCTGAATCGGAGAAAACGTGACTTCTCACGATTGCGAATTTATATCACACGATTCTGACTTCCCTCTTCAGAATTATGAGTTTGCGAATAAACTTCTCGCAATTCTGACGTTATTTTCTGAGAACTGAGAGATACAGGTGCATCTCAATAAATCAGAATGTCGTGTAAAAGTTCATTTATTTCAGTAATTCAACTCAAATTGTGAAACTTGTGTATTAAATAAATTCAGTGCACACAGACTGAAGTAGTTTAAGTATTTGGTTCTTTTAATTTTGATGATTTAGGCTCACATTTAACAAAAACCCACCAATGGGCTCATTTAACAAAAATAAAAGAACTTTTCCACGACATTCGAATTTATTGAGAAGCACCTGTATATAGAGAAATCAGAATTGTGAGATATTAATTTATAGTTCGTATGCATGAAAACACGTTCTCCACTCACTCGTCTCCGACTTTCTAAACGTGTACTGGCTGCTCGACGAGCTTCCTGCTTCCTCCGTCTCCTTAGCAACAGGCTCCTCCCACGAGGCAGTCTCCGCCTCCCGAGAGTCCGCCAGCGTGATGATGTCAGAGTTCTCGCTGGAGGAGCACAGGGTCACATGTTCTTCTCCACCCTCCTGCAAGAACACATCAATGCCACTTCTTTAACTCCTCTCTGCAGAACAATAACACACGCCAGGAGGTCACCTTCAGGTTTAATCGCACCTCTCGGGCCGGTTCCGCCTCCGCTCTCAGTGTCAGATCTAGTGAAGACTCTCCCAAACTCTCCTCGCCTGAAAAAAAAACAAGCTTAAATATTTCAAACTTGTCTGACCACTTCTGGATTTACACGTTACCTTCATCCTTTTGCGTTTGTGTGCTGACACACACGATTAACCACACACTCATACTGCATTCTACATGAGTGCTACTCATTAAATTCATGCCACAAAACCTGACCTATAAAACAACATAAACAGCTTTGTCTTTATTCGTTCTGAATGACATCCGCACCATCAGGTACATCTGGAGCACAGCTAACCGCTCCAACATCACACTCTCCGGCGATATCCGGCCCCAGCGACTCAATATCCGAACCCTGTAACACACACACACACACACAGTCACTATGGCTTATCTTTAGAAGTGTTAAGCTTTAGAAAGTACGTTTTTGCTTAATAAACAGTATAAAATTCAGCTTTATTGATTTAAAAATTTTAATTTTTGTTTATATTTATTGTTTTATACATTTACATTTACATTTAATCATTTAGCAGACGCTTTTATCCAAAGCGACTTACAAATGAGAACAGAAGATAATTTAGGATAAGCTTTTATACAACAAACGGTATACAAGTGCTATGACAAGTCTCAGTTAGTCTAGTACAGAACACGTAGCCAGGGTTTTTTTGTTTTTTTTTTGGAATATGATAGAAAAGAAAAAGAAAAAAAGGTAAGTACTAGTATTAGTTGGTTAAGTGCAGGCGAAAAAGATGAGTCTTTAGATGTTTTTTGAAAATGAGTAAAGACTCAGCTGTTTATATATCTATACAGTGTGTGTAGACAGATAGATAGATAGATAGATAGATATATACATATATATATACATATATATATGTATATATATATATATATGTATATGTATGTATAATATATATATATATATATATATATATATATATATATATATATATATATATATATATATATAATGTATGTATGTATGTATATATCTATATATATATATATATATATATATATATATATATATATATATACGTATATATATATATATATATATATATATACATACATACATACATACACACACACACACACACACACTTCCGTTCAAAAGTTTGGGATCAGTAAGACTTGTAATGTTTTTTAAAGAAGTCTCTTCTGCTCATCAAGGCTGCATTTATTTGATCTAAAAAGCAAAAAAAACTGTAATCTTGCAAAATGTTATTAGAATATAAAATAACGGTTTCTATTTAAATATCCTTTAAAATCTAATTTATTTCTGTGATGTGCAGCTGTATTTTCAGCATCATTACTCCAGTCTTCAGTGTCACATGATCTTCAGAAATCATTCTAATATGATGATTTGTTATTAGAATTATCAATGTTGGCAACAGCCAAATATTTTTTGGAAGCTGTGATACTTTTTTTTTTCAGGATTCTTTGATGAATAAAAAGTTCAAAAGAAGACCATTTATTTAAAATATTTACAATATACACTACAGTTCAAAAGTTTGGGGCTCAGTAAATTTTTATTCTTTCTTTTTTTTTTTGAAAGAAATTAAACCTTTCATTCAGCAAGGGTGTGTTCAATTGATAAGAAGTGATAGAAAATATTTTTATTTTGTATTAATTTTGTTATTTTAATGTTTTTATTGATTTATTGTTTCAAAATGTTTCAGCAAGTATTTCCAAAAAAAATACTTGGCAGCACAACTGTTGATAATTCTAATAATAAATCAGTATATTAGAATGATTTCTGAAGGATCCTGTGACACTTTATACTGGAGTAATGATGCTGGAAATTCAGCTTTGCATCACAGAAATAAATTATAATTTAAAGGATATTTAAATAGAAACCATTATTTTATATTCTAATTAACATTTTGCAAGATTGCAGTTTTTTTTTTTTTTTTGCATTTTTGATCAAACAAATGAAGCCTTGATGAGCAGAAGAGACTTCTTTAAAAACATTACAAGTCTTACTGATCACAAACTTTTGAACGGTTGTGTGTGTGTGTGTGTGTGTGTGTGTGTGTGTGTAATTTATAATGTACATAATTTATATATATAAATGACTTACAATTTGCATAATTTTTAGAAGTTAGTCTCAAAAACTGTCAAAAATGAAATCAAAAATATGGAAATGTGCATTATTGTCATGAAAATAATGCAAAATGCAACAAAAAAAAGGTCCTAAAACTAAGCTTATTTTTCTTTATGCAAAACATAATTTATTATTTCTATTTTTAGAAATAGACCTAAATGTAAAAGAATAACTCTCAGAAAGCATTTTTCAGATTAGTAACACTGCAAGCGATAAAACACGTTTCACCTCATTACTGATGACTGTCCATCCGCAGGACGACTCCGTGTCACTGGAGCTGTCGGACATCTCTACAGCAGCTACAGGACACACAACAGAAGCACATGGACTGTTATTACAGACGGAACAAACACACACATCTGACTACGCAAACGGCATTATTTCAAGTCTCATCAGTGTTGTTGTCCTCTATGATGACGTCCAGCTGAACGCTCATTTATGAGGCAGAAATGTCAGGTTGACTCTGTCACTGGTAAATTATTATTCAGCGTCTGCAGAATCCGTGTGAATAGAGGTCTTGATAAACAAGAAGAATTAAGAAACTTCTCTTTACACATCTGACAGTTATGCTGAAATCTGATGCATTCTGGTGCATCTTCATGCAAAGCCTTTTTAAACGCATAAAGCATTGCATTTTCGAGATGCAAGAGTTCATGAAAAGTCTGTGACACCATGCTGAGTAAATAATGTCAGGACTTTCATTTCGAGGTGAACGATTTCTTTAAAAACCACAGATCTGAGTCAAAACTATCCTCTGGTTTGTTTTCAGGAAGAGGTTGCAAAAATAACACACTCAGAGCTGTTACACACATATATCATCATCCAAACCAGATCACTGAGCACAGAAACACTTCAACAGATCTTAATGAGTACAAAGGCAGCTGATGCGTGATATTTAAGAGCTTTTCAGTGTTATAGATCAGGGGTTTTCAAACTGACCACAAAGGAGTGCTAGAAGTCCATGGAAATGTGAAAAAAAATAAATGAATGAATAAATAAGATTAAATCTAAATAACTCAATTTATTTTTAAATAAGTAAAAAAATATATATTTTAATTAATAATAAAAATGTGATTAAAATAAACAATTAAACGGATAAAAAAATATATAATAAAAAATAAATTAGATTTAAAATAAATAAATAGCTAAAAAAAAATTCTAATAAACATTACAATACAGTTTAAACAGTGCAAAAAAAAATAGATACCTAACGTACATAAACACGACAACTGTGAGCGATTATTATTGCAGAATACAGCTTGTTTCGTCTTATTCTGGCAAATAAAATCGAGTCAAGAGACTCCAATAATCTAAAATTAGATTTATAAGGTCTTAAACTCAATTTAGTTCGTAAACTTAGCTGCTAAGCAGGAAAAATGTCAAACACACAGCAGAATATGAATGAGTAACGTTATCTTTAATCCGTCAGTCGTGACTTTAAATGCATTAGATGTTGTTCTTACCTGTTCTAGAGGTAAACTGCAGCTGGAGAAAGAAATAAGGCAAGCGTCCTCTGTGCAAAACTACCGTTAAACGTTACGCCTCTCCAACTGAGCCAAAACATCAACATCACGCTTTATACAAACAACAACACGGCGGCGCTGCCGAGAGGAGCAAGCATGGGAGTTGTAGTTGTATACGTAATCATCCGTTAATATTCTTGAACTCTAAAAACTACATTTCCCATGATTCCCGCGCAGGCGAACTTATCCTAAATGACTCGGAAATTTTTTAAGTGTCTCTGGTTGCTGATCGGTTTAATCTACTTAACAGCGATTCCGACGTTTATATTTAATTTCCTAATAAATCTTGTTGATCGTATGTTTAAATGTTAGTTTTTAACGCTGGTTTGTTTATGCGCAGGCGCAGTTGACGTAACCGGTCATTGCCATAGAGACGTCCTCACAACTCAAGCGTTTGAACGTCGCTGTAAAATTGGTAAGTTATATTTCTTCTATTTCCACTTTATTAGATTAAATTGATCTTTTTTAATCGTTATGTGTTATCGCAATTGCGCTATAAACAATATGAATAAATGATAAATAATGCACAAAATATTATAATATCACATTTTACTAAATAACAATTAGAAATAAAAGTTTTAACTACCTTTGATTAAAAATAAATACCAATTGGCTCAAATAAACAATCAAAATTTGATTAAAATAAGTGGATTTAAAAATCAATTAAAATAAATAACCTATAAAAAAATAAATATATTAAAGTGCATACATAAAATGTTATTTCAATAAATAAATAAATAAGACATCTAACAGTATAGTTATTAGACAATTTATTGTAAAAAAAAAAAAGTTAAATATTTTACAGTTAAAAAAATTAGCTTAATTAATTTCCAAATTAATTAATCTTTCAATTAATTTCCATATCCAAATAATAAATAAAGAGTTCTGTCAAACGATTAATCGCGATTAATCGCATCCAAAATAAACGTTTTTGTTTACATAGGCCTAATATATGTGTTTGTAATGTGTATATTTGTTATTTATATATAAATACACACACAAGAATGTATGTGTTTAAGATAAATATGTTATGTTAACACGTTAAATATATTCATATGTAATATAAATTATATGAATATAAATATATACATGTACATAATATTTTCAAAATATATACTGTATGTGTGTGTATTTATATATATATATATGTATATATATATATATACATATACACAGCACACACACAAATATTATGTTTATTATTAAATATTAAAGTCCAAAACTTTTATTTTGGAAGCAATTAACTGCGATTATTCGTTTGACAGCACTAAAAAATAAATAAATAAATAAATAAATGAAAGATTATTTACTAGAGGTTTAGAGTTTAGTAGGGATATATTATCTGTATTTCAGCACCACCGGGAACTGCATTCATCATGTTCTTAAAATCATATTTTTAACAACAGAAACCCTAAGGAAATAAAATTGAACGGTCAATAAAAAGTTTAAAGTTCCTACAATGATTATCTGGCTTTGGTTACTTTAATAATAAGTCATTAGTCTACACTTGATCTTCTTTCAGGCTGCAGTCGTCATGTCGAATCCGGAGCCTCGGGGTCCGTGTGCTAATCCTGGAAATCCCGTTTTCTCCTGCATGATCAAAGCAGGATCTCACACGCCGTCTGAAGATCCAGCGCTGGCCAGATCTCAGAACCTGATGTATAAGACGACCTCCGGCGACTACGGCGCTCGATCAGCCACGTTCGAGTCCTCGCCCTGTTCCTATCACCCCATATCCCAGAGCTTCTCACAGCACCTTGGATTGTGCGGGATGTTCCAGGACAATTCCTTTAATACCAGCTTGGACCACCGCTATGTGTATATCCCAAATTACAATACACAGTTTAAGTGATCAAACACATTTGCCTTTTATATATCAGAGTTACGTCTACTAATCACTCACTGTAATTACTGTAATTGATCTTTTTAATCCTGATGTACGTCCAGTATTGTGTATGTTTGATGGATACGGCACCTGAAATTGACTGCACCAGATGTAACAATAACCTTATCAAATAAAATATGCATTCGATGTGTTAACAGAACATGTGTTTTATGTTACAAAGGGTTGTTTAATGTCCTATTGGAATAGTTACTTAACATAAGCGCTGATGGTAAAGTTGACAGAGTTGTAGTTGATTTAAAGGAATAGTTCACCCAAAAATCAACATTTGCTGAAAATGTCTTCACCCTCGGGGCCATCTGAAATTCTTCACCACATTTGGAGAAATGTAGCATTGCATCAGTGTCTCAGCAATAGATGCTCTGCAGTGAATGGGTGCCGTGAAAATGAGAGTCCAGACGGCTGATAAAAACATCACAATAATCCACAAGTAATCCAAAGCTGATTTATCTGGACAGGTTTACTTGAATATTCAGGATAAGGAAGAGTAGCATGAAATTATGCTGTGATTTGTGCAATAGTAGCATCTAGTGGTGATCGTTGGTGATGAGTTCTTGGCACAAGCATTTAAAGTCACACCAGAGGAGTTGAGCTGGAATTAGAACTTGGCTTTATGCAGACCAGTCTAGTTCTTCCACACTAAATCAATCATTTCTTTCTGAACCTTGCCAGGCAATGTCATGTTAGAACAGAAAAGGCTCCTGTCCAAACTGTTGCTATAAAATAAGAAGCACACAATTCCCTTCAATATCATTATATGGTTAAACTTTAAGATTTGTCCAATGCCTGGGTATAAACATTACAGACAGGATAGGAACATTGGTAGAGGAGGAGGGCTTCTTATTTATGTTAAAGATTATTTGACAAGTAAACAAGTCCATCTTGAGTGTTCTAATGAATTTGAATGTATTGCTGTTTTAATTACACTATCTCCGCAAATGTCTTTTATTATAGTTGCAGTGTATAGACCGCCCTCATCCAATATCTCATTCTATGATCATTTTAAAAACCTTTTTAAAGAAGTGGATATATGTAAAGAGTGTATTGTTATGGGGGATTTCAATCTTAATTGGTCTGATAAAAAGGCTAAAAAGAAATTGAAGGAGATAACTAAATTGTATTATTTTATACAAATGATTGAGACCCCCACACGCATTACAGCTACTTTAATAGATCTTATCTTTACTAATAAACCAGATAGAATTACTAAGACTTTTGACTTTTTAACTGGATTATCAGATCATAATTTAACTCTCATATCTAGGAAGTTAAATAAAAATAGGTTTGTTTATCATGAAACCACACAGAATGAACAGAATTGTTCTTTTAGAATACCAAAAAAGGATATGAGTGCGTTCAAAGAAGAGCTTGGACAGACTGACTGGGTATCCCTTTTATCTGCTGAAGATTTGGAAACAAGGTGAAAAAAGGTGTGGCAAACTATTAATCAATTGATAAAGAAAGAATCTAAATCATGTATTAAATGTTCAGAATTAAATCTTGAAGGAAGAATATAAACCTGATGAAATTATAGATATTTTTAATATTCATTTTGTTGACTAAGTCAAAGATTCACTGATAAATTTGGTATCAGATATAGAGAACTTAACTCTGTTAACTCAGCTGAACCTGCTTTTGATTTAACAACAGTATCAGAGAATAAGATCCAGAATGTTATAAAAACCTTGAAAAACTCATACGCTAAAGATATAGATGGTTTAAATTTTTTTTTTTTTTTTTTTAAATAACTGTGAACATTTTTAGTACCAGTCACACACCTTGTGAACTTATCAATTAAGCAATCTATTTTTCCAAATTGCTGGAAAACTGGGATAGTTACCCCAGTCTTCAAAGCAGGTGATCCACTAAACGTAGCAAATTATAGGCCAATCTCAATTTTGTCAGCTGTATCTAAAATAACAGAAAACTGAGCAAATTGTAAATTTTTTAGACACGCAAAATAATTTATTGTGCCCTATGCAATTTGGGTTTCGTAAACAGCACTCTACGGAAACTGCTGTATGTTATTTCATTGAGCAAGTGCGATTAAACTTAGATAAGGGTGGGGTTGTGGGTGCGTGTTTCTCGATTTGCAAAAAGCATTTGACACGTTAAACCATAATATTTTATTAACACATTTTAATTTTTCTGTGCAAACAATGAAATGGATTGAGTCTTATCTTACATCAAGGAAACAATGCACCCGGATTAAAACACATACAGTATATATTTAACAAGACACTGTTCAACAGGGGTACCTCAGGGGTCCATACTAGGACCTCTACTTTTTAGTTTCTACTTCAATGATCTTCCAGATGTTTGTCCTGATTCATTTATTCAAATGTACGCAGACGATACTGTGATTTACTTTATAGTCCATTGTCCCTGTCAAATAAAGAATAAATAAATAAAATTACTAAAGTAGTCAAACCTGTTCATTAGAAGGAGGTGCCCCAATACTTTTGGCAATATAGTGCATCTCATGGGATGAACAAGCAAGCGCTGCATAAAGCATTTTTTGCGACGTACATCTGCATTGGCAGATATGCTTGATTCGAGCTATCATAGCTACACAAAAAGTCTACAGGGCGTGGCAATTTAATACCGTCCATACTCCTAGTCTACACAACTGTCGAATTCTATTCTTTAAGCAGTGGCGCCCCCACAAAATTTTAATAGGGGTGGCCAGATGAGGCCACAGTAAATCTTGGGGTGGCACATCAAAAAATAAATAAATAAATAAATAAAGGGTTTGCAATATTGACAAAACAAAAAGATATCTCTGTGATTTCTGGGATTTTATCGATAACGAAAATTAGACAATATTTTGCTGTGTGTGTTATTGTGCTGATATCTTATTTCTAAGTGTGCTGACAGCTGAGGCTTTTTTTTTTTAAACTTTACGCCATTTTTTTCTAAAAGTGTGCACCATCTTTTAAGTCAGATACTTGCATTTGGGCTGTTACCAAGCAAATGCAATCAGTATCAACAAAATTGATCTTTGCAATGCAGAGAAAACAGAAACTGCATCTGAAGTGCCATTTAGATGTTTTTACACACTGTTTAATGCAGCTCTGTGGGACATGGAATACTTTATACTGCAGTTACAAATTAATAAATAATGTTTTTATATTTTAAACATAAAACAATGAAAACTGAAATGGTTCCTTAAATGTGAAATTAAAACAGCCAGTAGGTGGCAGCGAGTCACTGTTAATAAGTGAGTCATTGCGATTGAACCGAATCATTTAAACGGTTGATCCATTCAAGAACGAAACACTATCATGTTGCTCATACTCAGAGACGCAAAACAGTGGCTGTCTTTGGAATGATTTTTGTTTTTAGAAATAGAGCGCAAAAAGTGAATATGTTGTCTAAAACGTAAAACTCTTGATATTAACTTCTTGTTTATTGAACTGTTGTATAAAATCAATGTCACATTTGCAATTATGCAGACTTCTGGAGAAAAACATCACTCTTCGTGTGATAGCAACTATATTAAATAATATATAAATTATATAGATATAAAATTAATAGATTTAAAATAGATTTAAATTAATAGTAGCCACTGAAAATCATCCTAGGGGTGGCCAGAGTGGTGGCCAGAGTTTATACAGTGGTGGCCGTGGCCACCCCTGGCCACCCCTTGGGGGGGCCCCTGTCTTTAAGACGAGAGGTTTTTCAACTTGAAATTTATTTCCGCTTATTTTTTCCAATGAAATTTATTACCGATTTCAATGTGATGCTTGAGGCTCTGGCTATTCTGTTTTATACTGTCGTATACCTATTTATTTATGCTCATTTTTTTTTTATTATTATTATTATTATATGCCTTGCTGTTGTTGTATGTGTGCACTGAAAGCTTAAAAAAATCTTTGTGTGTGGTGTGTGCAAAACATACATTAGAATAAATATACAATGAACCATAAATGCTGTGTACAAGTCAGAACCCTATGCACACATGAAAATTTTCATTGATACTGGGTTTTTTTTTTTTCCTTCATTCAATAAACTACAAACCTGGTTAACAGACTCTGTGCCTTGGTCAGTAAGAATAATTTTTGGTGCCCCAAACCTGAGAAATAAATGAATGCAGTACACAACTGCTTCATATTTAGTCAGAATAGCGTAGGCTATTTTGTGAAATAGTCAATAAATGTACTCATTTACATTGTCGGTCCTGGTGACTTTCCCCACTAAATTCATCCCCAGCTGTTCCAGAGGCTTGTCCACCTTAAAATTAAAATAGCAACATTAATGCATTTAAATTTTGTTAACCCATGACTTCCTTATCTTAAAACCCATGCACATCTGTGGACAAGTTTACATACACATATTGGGATGTACTTGGGCTATTGCTTGATGGACAGTCTGCTAAACTGGCACTGGGCACACTGCAAAACCCGATGTTCAGAAATAAGCACATGAGAAATGCATTCCATAACATAATCAGTCTATATGTCTCACAGCAATGTTGAAAAGGAAAAGATTTAGTAGCCTATTTACCCATTTATCAGTGTCCACCCCCATTCCAGGCCTGTAGAATCTAGCTGAAATGGCAAGCTTGTTTTTTTCTAATTCTAAAATAAAAATTGTCTGGCTTCTTTTTGGCCAGCAACCACTTTTCTTCCAAACTTTGCATTGTTTTTTGAGGAGATGTGATAAAGTTTGACATCTATTGAAATAGCTCTATTGTTAAAATCTAAACAAATAACCTGCAATGGGGTTCTAAAGGCCCAATTGAAGGAATGGGCCCATTTAAACTGAGATTAGAAAACAGGTCATTGTCAATGTGCTAGTTGCTTTAAGTCAGTTAAGTATAGTTTCTTGACAAGCACTGACTTTTTGTTATTATCAAGTCTTGGTGTATCACTATACCTCACTTTACTATGGGAAAACGTGTCAGTGTAGAGGAGTTATCACTTAAAGTACTTTGCTTTGGTTTATCTTTGTAGCTGGATTTACTTTTGGAAATGATATATTTTTGCTATTTTTTTTGTGACTGGTGGATAAACACCTTGAGTTTTGTCATTTAGAATTTCCTCATATAGGTTTGGATCCATTGCTTTCTTTGGCCAACAAGAACAGTTATTCAAGTTACAACATTTGTGGTCATCTCCCTAATTTATAACTGAGCTATTCTGAATGATTGATCGATTGATTTATCTGGTGCACTCTGAGATTGTATGCCAATTACAATTACAACATTATGTTCCACACTTACATCTTGTATGCAAAGCTTTCTTGTGAAAAAATAAACAAATAACGTTTGAATAAGTGTTCAGATTAAATATATTCCACTGTATCAGTAAGAAGGTAAACAGATTAATCAAACAGAATATTAGTTCAAATGTATTGTTGCTCTACATGGAAACAGTAATAGCCTATGCCCTGAGTTTGGACGTCAGCACGGACAGATTACACTAATTTGCAAAGGAAAAATTAAACTGCAAAAACTCGGACATAAGACAAAAACAAAGGAACAATTGGAAGATGAATAAAAAATAATAGAACATTAATTGGAGTGTGATAATCATTTTACTATGCTGCAGTGTAGCAAGACATTTGTCCCTTGTTGCTTTCCTTGCATCCAGTTGTGTTTGGTGTATTTGCATGCTGCAGTGTTGCCAAATCCACAGAATGTTTTCCAGCGGAATTAGGCTACTTTGGGGCAATGTTTGATTAACTATTTGGTCGGGTTTATTACACAGACCTGGCAACCCGAGGGGAAACACGAATTCCAGAGGGGAACAGAATCGACTGCTACACCGGCTCACATTGAAAATGAATGACTTTCGGCCACTTTGACGCTCTCGACGGTGGCGGTGTGAACACACAAGCTGTGTCCCAAAGTTGAGTGTGCACACTTCGAAGGCCACGTACTTCGAAGACCAGGCCTCCGAAGTGCACGAAGGGCCCTCCGAAGTGCGTGAGATGCTCCGCCTTCACAGGATTTCCTAATTCCAGTCAACAGGTGTTTCCGATTAGCGCTCTGTCGCATAGCAAAGGTGCGAGAAGAGCGCTGATGAGAGGACAGTCCTGCCAGGACAGGTGGAGCCAGAATTGCTCGTTTTTATTTTTATGATTTACTCATAATGGAGGAGACGGTGATGAACCTCAGGCTTAGCCAAGACCGAGGCCAGGTAAGCTACACTGGTTTGCTGCGATCTTTGTCGGATTACAACTTTTAATGCAGGTACTGGCTTGAGTTTACTATGCTAAAACAGCGCGGTAAAGAACAAGGATGAACAAGGAGGTGCGAATTCTGCTGAAAGCCCGCAACACTGCCTTCAGGTCAGATGACGCTCAGGCCTACAGTAAATCCAGGGCTAACCTGAAAAGGGGCATCAAAAAGGCCAAGTACTGCTACAAGCTGAAGGTAGAGGAACACTTTTCCAACTCTGACCCCCGACGCATGTGGCAGGGCATCCAGGCCATCAGTGACTACAAGCCAAGCAACTCCACTCCAACGGTCACGGACGTCTCCTTCCTTAACGAGCTTTATTAGTTTTATGATGGTTTATACAGCGACAGCAAGGAGACGGCCACCAAAACCACACATTCAGCAGATCACCAACCTCTCAAACTCACCTCCACAGATGTCCACACTGCATTAAGCCGGATCAACGCACACAAGGCTGCCGGCCCGGACGGCATTCCTGGACGTGTGCTTAGAGCATGTGCAGAGCAGCTTGCAGGGGTCTTCACAGACATTTTCAACCTGTCCCTCACCCAAGCAACTGTGCCAACATGTTTTAAGTCCACATCCATTGTGCCAGTACCGAAAAACACTCCTCCCCGATGTGCTTAAATGACTACCGCCCCGTAGCACTCACACCCATCATTATGAAGTGCTTTGAGCGATTGGTCCTAGCACACCTCAAAGACTGCCTCCCACCCACACTGGACCCTCATCAATTTGCCTACCGCAGAAACAGGAGCACAGAGGATGCAGTATGCACAGTGCTGCACTCTGCACTCACACACCTGGACAATAACAACACATATGTACGGATGTTGTTTGTTGACTTCAGTTCAGCATTTAACACCGTCATTCCATCCAAGATGACCACAAAACTTGGAGACCTGGACATTAACACCTCCCTCTGCAACTGGATCATGGACTTTCTGACCAACAGGCCTCAGCATGTTCGGTCAGGCCACACCCACTCCACCACCATCACACTTAACACCGGCGTACCACAGGGCTGTGTGCTGAGCCCATTCCTGTACTCCCTCTACACCCCACGACTGCAAGCCTGTGCATGGATCCAACTCCATCATTAAGTTTGCAGACGACACCACGGTGATTGGCCTCATCAGTGACAACGATGAGACTGCCTACAGGGAGGAGGTTCAGCACCTGGCCACATGGTGCGCTTAGAATAACCTGCTCCTTAACACCAGTAAAACAAAGGAGCTCATTGTGGACTTCAGGAAGAAGAAAGGAAGCACGCATGACCCCATCCACATTAACGGGTTGGTTGTTGAACGTGTCTCCAGCTTCAAGTTCCTGGGAACCACCATCACGGAGGACCTGTCCTGGACCACAAACACCTCCAGCCTAGTCAAGAAGGCTCACCAACGCCTCTTCTTCCTCAGAACACTGAAGAAGAACCAGCTGTCTTCAGCCATAGTGGTGAACTTTTACCGGTGTGCGATCGAGAGCATCCTGACCAGCTGCATCACAGTCTGGTATGGAAACTGCACGGTGGCTGACCGCAAAGCACTGCAGAGGGTGGTGAAAACTGCCCAACGCATCACAGGGACACCACTTCCTGCTATTGAGGACATCCAGAGGAAACGCTGTGTACGTCGAGCTCGCAGCATTCTTAAGGACTCCTCTCACCCTGACCATAGACTGTTTAACCTCCTGCCCTCCGGGAGGGGCTTCAGGAGCCTCCGGACAAGGACCAGCAGATCCAGGAACAGCTTTTTCCCTACAGCTGTCTCCTTGCTGAACTCTGCCCTCTGACAACCCCCCCCACACAATACACACAGACTCCTCACCCACTTCATCACTACATCTGACTGATTTATTTATTTATTTATTTACAACAAGCAAAAACAGCAAACCTGCTATTACTTGCACTACTGTCTGTTCATCCAGGAACACTGAATAACCCATTTGCACACTGAAATATTTTCTATGCACTTTACTTTCCATTGCAATAGTGTAAATTGTTCATATGTTCATAGTTCTGCCTATAGTGTACATACACTTCACATATTTCATCTGTATAATATGTTCATAGTACACCTATCTGTATATCATGCTGATAGTATTTAAAATCTGTAAATTTTGTCCATAATACTTATCTGTATAGTTATTGTACATATTGTAGACCTTGTATATTCTGTACTTACTGCTTATTGCACTTCTGGTTAGATGCTAACTGCATTTCGTTGCCTTGTACCTTACATGTGCAGTGACAATAAAGTTGAATCTAATCTAATCTAATCTAAAGTTAGTTTTAGGTTTGATATTCGCTGGATATTCGCATAGGCTTGCTTTAGGGACCGTCTGCAAATATACCTCTCAGTACAAAACGAAGTCCAATAATTAATACAAATTATGTTTCCAACATCACAGTAAATGTGTTGTGGGCAAACTGACACAAAATATTTAGCCAATATGTCCCTACTAACAATATCTCCCTTACTGTATATAATGATTCTTTAAAAACAATTACTGTAATTCACCAAAAGGGTTTTTTTTCATGTTCCAAAGGTTGTAGTAAGTTTGTATTTACAAGACTGAAATACTACAGGTGAATTTTTGCCAATATCTCCCTTACTGTACGTACAGTACATAATAATTCTTAAAAAAATGCTGTAAATCACAAAAAGGTTTTTTTTTCATGTTTCAAAGGTTGTAGTACACTTGTAGTTACAAGACTGACTTACTACAGGTGAATTTTTGCCAATATCTCCCTTACTGTACGTACAGTACACTCTTATTCTTAAAAAACAATTACTGTAAATCACCAAAATGTTTTTTTTACTGTTCCAAAGGTTGTAGTACGTTTGTAGTTAAAAGACTTACTTACTACAGGTGAAATTTTGACAATATCTCCCTTACTGTATGTACAGTATATAATAATTCTTTAAAAACAATTACTGTAAATCACCAAAAGGGTTTTTTTCATGTTCCAAAGGTTGTAGTACGTTTGTAGTTACAAGACTTACTTACTACAGGTGAAATTTTGCCATTATCTCCCTTACTGTATGTACAGTATATAATAATTATTTAAAAACAATTACTGTAAATCACCAAAAGGGTTTTTTCATGTTCCAAAGGTTGTAGTAAGTTTGTTTTTTCAAGACTAACTTACTACAGGTGAAATTTTGCCATTATCTCCCTTACTGTACGTACAGTACATACTCATTCTTAAAAAACAATTACTGTAAATCACCAAAATTGTTTTTTCCTGTTCCAAAGGTTGTAGTAAGTTTGTAGTTACAAGAATTACTTACTACAGGTGAAATTTTGTCATTATCTCCCTTACTGTATGTACAGTATATAATAATTATTTAAAAACAATTACTGTAAATCACCAAAAGGGTTTTTTCATGTTCCAAAGGTTGTAGTAAGTTCGTTTTTTCAAGACTGGCTTACTACAGGTGAAATTTTGCCATTATCTCCCTTACTGTACGTACAGTACACACTCATTCTTAAAAAACAATTACTGTTAATCACCAAAATTGTTTTTTCCTGTTGCAAAGGTTGTAGTATGTTTGTAGTTACAAGTTTTTTTTTATAGGTGTGATTTTTTGATTTTATCCCTTACTGTATGTACAGTATATAATAATTCTTTAAAAAACAATTACTGTAAATCACCAAAAGGGTTTTTTCATGTTCCAAAGGTTGTAGTAAGTTTGTATTTACAAGACTTACTTACTACAGGTGAAATTTTGCCATTATCTCCCTTACAGTATGTACAGTACACACTCATTCTTAAAAAAACAATTACTGTAAATCACCAAAATTGTTTTTTTCCTGTTCCAAAGGTTGTAGTACGTTTTTAGTTACAAGACTTACTTACTACAGGTGAAATTTTGCCATTATCTCCCTTACTGTATGTACAGTATATAATAATTCTTTAACAACAATTACTGTAAATCACCAAAAGGGTTTTTTCATGTTCCAAAGGTTGTAGTAAGTTTGTTTTTTTCAAGACTGACTTACTACAGGTGAAATTTTGCCATTATCTTCCTTACTGTACGTACAGTACACACTCATTCTTAAAAAACAATTACTGTAAATCACAAAAATTGTTTTTTCCTGTTCCAATGGTTGTAGTAAATTTTTATTTACAAGACTGAAATACTACAGGTGAATTTTTGCCAATATCTCCCTTACTGTACGTACAGTACATAATTCTTTAAAAACAATTACTGTAAATCACAAACAGGGTTTTTTCATGTTCCAAAGGTTGTAGTAAGTTTGTAGTTACAAGACTTACTTACTACAGGTGAAATTTTGACAATATCTCCCTTACTGTATGTACAGTATATAATAATTCTTTAAAAAACAATTACTGTAAATCACCAAAAGGTTTTTTTTTTGTTCCAAAGGTTGTAGTAAGTTTGTTTTTTCAAGACTGACTTACTACAGGTGAAATTTTGCCATTATCTCCCTTACTGTATGTACAGCATATAGAATAATTCTTTAAAAACAATTACTGTAAATCACCAAAATGTTTTTTTTATGTTCCAAAGGTTGTAGTAAATTTGTATTTACAAGACTGAAATACTACAGGTGAATTTTTCCCAATATCTTCCTTACTGTAAGTACAGTACATAATAATTCTTAAAAAAATGCTGTAAATCACCAAAAGGTTTTTCTTCATGTTTCAAAGGTTGTAGTACACTTGTATTTACAAGACTGAAATACTACAGGTGAATTTTTGCCAATATCTCCCTTACTGTACGTACAGTACATAATAATTCTTTAAAAACAATTACTGTAAATCACAAACAGGGTTTTTTCATGTTCCAAAGGTTGCAGTAAGTTTGTAGTTACAAGACTTACTTACTACAGGTGAAATTTTGACAATATCTCCCTTACTGTATATACAGTATATAATAATTCTTTAAAAACAATTACTGTAAAACACCAAAAGGGTTTTTTTTCATGTTCCAAAGGTTGTAATAAGTTTGTTTTTTTTCAAGACTTACTTACTACAGGTGAAATTTTGCCATTATCTCCCTTACTGTACGTACAGTACACACTCATTCTTAAAAAAACAATTACTGTAAATCACCAAAATTGTTTTTTTCCTGTTCCAAAAGTTGTAGTAAGTTTGTTTTTTCAAGACTGACTTACTACAGGTGAAATTTTGCCATTATCTCCCGTACTGTACGTACAGTAATGGAGATATTGGCAAAAAAAAAAAAACTGTATTTAAAAAAATAGAGCATAGTACAGCTTAATGTCCAGCAAGTTAAAATTTAATAACCTTGAACATATTTAGAAGTAAACTGCAACATACACAGAAGTGCAGCAGTATTATTAATGTAAAACCATCCTGACAAATTCTTTTTTTCAAGACAATACTGCACATACCTTTATTAGAGGATGCAAGATAATACTTTTACTTAAAGGATAGTTCAGCCAAAAATGAAAATTGTGTAATCATTTACTCACCCTTCAGTTGCTCCAGGTTTGGAATTGATATTTTTGGGTGAACTATTCCTTCAGCTAAGGTTTTAAATATGAGTAGTAGTTTTTCCCCAATATGGTATTGGTAGTTACTAAAAGTAGTTTATTAAAGTATCTCAATATTTCTCGTACTAATTATGTTGTCATAGCTCTAAACAATTTCTATTTTCCTTCTTTCCCTAAATCAGACTAGACCCCTGTACTGCAGGATGAAGCTGAATGTGCCAGCGCTGGACAGGTGTTTAATGGTTTTGTTCTGAGCAGGGAGACCCTGACAGTGCTGCTGGATCTTCTGGGAAGTGAACGACAACAGTGATGGGGTGCCACGATCCAGACCCTGGTGTTTCTCTTCTGTCTGTCAGATGGTCTCCAGAGTGTTTGACATGTCCCTCGTTCCACTGTCACCACATTGTCCTCCGAGTCTCTGAGGAGGTGCTGGCCTTCACCAAGAGACTGACCTCCTGAAGACCCCAGAACACATGCAGGCAGGGCTGGGCTCAAACTGATGCTGTTTTTCTGATGTTAAACCTAAGCTATGCTGTAAATGGTTGTAAAAAGTACTTTCTATTATGTATAGAACAATTTGTTTTAATGTGTAAAAAAGTATTTACAGGACAAACAAATAAACATATAAAAGAATGTTTTCTGAAAAAAATTATAAGCTACATGAAAAAAATTAACAATGTACATAAGCACTTTTCTTTTATTTACACATGTGAATATGCAAAACAAAAATACAAAATGTACAGAAAGTACTCAGGCTTATTTACGAATAAATTGCACACAAAAAATGAGTAATGTATCCAATTTATGCATTTCATTTTTAACTTGCATCACAAAAATAAACTACAGAAATTAGGTTGTTTCATTGAAAATATGACATTTAAAAAATACATTGGAAAAACTGTAATGTACTCATTTTTCCCACTGTTTTCTCTTGGCTAATGAAGAATGTATTTGTTTGAGTTTGATGTCCTCCCTGTCCACTTGCTCCCTCACCTGTCTCAGGACACTTCACAAATAAACCATGCCTGTTAACAAGCCAGTTTTTTTAACAACAAAAACATGCTCACTTTCTCCAGAATAGTATTAAAACAAAAGAAAATGGAAACACTTATGAAAAAAGACAGGTTTGCAATCTTAACATTAGAAAATATGACACAGCAGGACATGCATACAAAATACTGAAGTGCTAAAGTTTGGTTAAAACATTTGTAGACATCTTTTGCATGACAGCACTTCAAAAACCCAACAAAGGGAAATACCATTGCCTTATATAGTGGCTGTCTTATTGTTTGTGGGCTTTAAACACTTTCGCTAGGTATCTGAGTAAATGAAAACACAATACTTACATTTCAATGTGAAGTCCTCCACAGAACTCTCACCTGCCTCTGAATATAAACACCTCGTCATATGCACGCAAGTGATTCTGTGCCATGATGTACACTTCATTTTCATGGGAAATGAAGGAGGCATTTGAAGTCGCTTTTTTGGAATTACGTCAGCCTTCGTCTTGACGCTGTGACGCAATCGCACTAAACATCAGCACTTCGGAGTCCATGCACTTAAGTTTGGGACACAGCTACAGTTAGACACAACTGCGGCAGCTCTTCATCAACGCTCATCTTTTACAGCAAGTCACAGGACATCGCATACAAACCGTAAGTTTTTAAGCATACCTAGCCCAGTATCAGACATACAGTACACTCTTTAAAACAAAGCTTCATTGCCATCTATGGTTTCATGAAGAATTGAATTAAGCTCTAAGAATTAAGAACTAAGATTACATGTTGCAGTAGAACCTGTTTTTTATTTTTATTTTTTATTTAATTTTTTTAATCTAGGCTACACAACTAGAGAAAACAGAAATAGGACCGACTTTTAAGGTAATCATCTTACTTAGCTAGTTGTGATTGTTGGTGTTTTATTAAGTGTTAATATTCTAATGTTAGCGAAAAGAAAATAACTTTAATATCAATCTGCAAATGTGACGACATACATCCGTTACAATCATTGATGGCATTTCCTTTTATGGATGCATATGGGTAGCAAAATTCAGACACCCCACCCTGCAAAAACTCATTTCAGGAAGGTAGTACCACCCTCAACATCGATTTAATTTTCATTTTGCACTAAATGTTGCACATATGTATGGGAAAATGTCAATTTAAATACAGTGCAATTTTACATATTGCATTACCATTTTGCATATTACATTTAAAATGTAATTTTGCTACCCATATGCTTCCATGCTCCTTAAGGCCTTGAGTCATCTTGAGTAAAACAGCCCCACCTTTAACGGAGCACATTCGTTTTAATTTTTTGTTTTTCAACAGATGACAAGTTGGGGGAGCCTGGATGAAGTGGGTGAAGCATGGTGGGAGTCGGCATATAAGCTGTTTCTTGAAAACGATCCAGTGAGAACGACTCTGAGTAATGTTGCTTATTATATAAGTGGCGATAACTGGGATGATTATGGATTCAGCCGTGACACACACGTTCCTCCAACTGGGGAATTCCGTGGTGTTTCTAGAAAGGCAATCTTGGTGGTGATTTCAAGAAAAAGGAGCATGGAGTGGGGTGACTGGAAGAAGTTACATGGGACAAGATCTGATACTGAACCTGAGGATCTAAACCACTCGGACAAGAGAGTTATAAACTGGATTACTGAAGAGATATATAACGAGGACGGGAGCCCAAAACCATTTAATAGATAGGCTGAAGAATATTAATGATAACGTTACTGAAAGAGCATTTGTAACTTTGAAAGAACCTTTACAGAATGGGATGAGTGTTTTTATTATAACCTTTCCTTTTATTATTCTTATTACTATATCCATCAGTTAATCAGATTGAGTATATGTTCTGCAACATAGACCCGAGTCTATAGTAATGATCAATTCTATTCATAATTAACTCAAGATCAAGGACTTGTTTTATCTTCGATTATATTAGGCAACTGATGTACTTCCAGCATTGTGCATGTGACTGCAATAAACATCCATTCAAAAAGGCAAATGTGGTTTTATTTGGAAAATGAATACTGTTAAGAAGAATATGATTCAAACATTTCTCCAGTCTTTTTTCAGTGTGGTTTCATATTAGGAACCAGTGTTAAACACATAACATGTTCATGTGCGCTCGTGTACTTTTCTGCAACCGTGATCCTAGCTTTCAGGAGCTATATGATCATGTGGTGCCTTGTATGATCTCACAAATCTTGTCTGAATCGGCTCGCAGGGCTGCGTTGTGTGGGTCGATTTCTAGAGCCGCCTGATAGTCCTGAAGACCTAAAATAAAATCATCAGAATGATATTGTGAAATACTTTCTGTATTTCAGGAAGGGACAGAGAACCAGAGTTATGTGGCATTCAGAAATCAATTGACAGTCTTTAAAATCCACTTTTTAATCGTGAATTTGAATTACATTTTTAGCAACAAGTAGTTGTAGTCATATACCTATTTATTTATGCTCATTTATTTTTCTTTTTTTATTATATGCCTTGCTGTTGTTGTATGTGTGCACTGAAAGCTTAAAAAAATCTTTGTGTGTGGTGTTAAAAATTGTCCTGTTAAAAAACAGTAAGTAACTGGCAGCACGGTTGCCAGCAAGTTACTGTTAAATTAACAGTGTCTTGGTGTTGTTGAAATTTACAATTTGTTACTGTTTTTGGAAATACAGCATAAACCTGTTATTTTATACATTAACAGTAAATTACTGTCAAAAGCATTAACAGTTAATTCATGTTTTTTTTTTTTTTTTTTGCACTTTTAACTGTAAACTACAAATATGTTATTATATTGAGAAATGGACTGCAAAGAAAAAAAGGTGGAATTATTTTTCTAGATATTTCTTTGATTTTATGAATTTCCCCTTAGCAGTCTTGCTATAAAACCATGTTTTAATACAACGTACAAATATAGCCTTTGAAACATTAAAAATGTAACACAATGCAGTGTAACTTCAAAATGTGCTTTATTAAAACTTGAAACCTTGAAAAAAAAGTCCACTTTAATCTCAAAATAATCTCAAAATTAGTGGCTGATGCAAGTGGAGTGACTAAAATTTAAGCCTCAGAATAAACTTTCGTTTAACTGAATAAACAAAACATTTACATAACATTATAAAAAATTGTGCGACTAACACACTAAAAGCATGTTTTTGTCATGTGTGAAGAGTATGTGTAAGGTGTGTATGTGTGTATGTTAGTGGATGAGTGAGTTCACTTATATGAAGTCCCACTCAAAGTCCATTAGTTTCTTAAGTAGACTGGCAACCCGAGTGCTGACTGATTTCTTTTTGTGGCCGACCTTCCCTGTCCGCTTTGATAGGACTTGTCCACCCTTGGTGCCTTTTTCAGGATTTATTCCAATTAAGTGCCTGAAAAACAAATGCATACATTCAGAATTAGTGTGGGTAAAATTTTACATAACGAGAATGTGAATAGAAATTATCATATGAACCAATTTCTCATTTAGTTTGAAAAGTAAATGTGACTGGTTGACATCATAAACTGACTGCATGACTTCAATGATACTCTGAACGACTGAAGATGGAAGCAATAACTTAGCCTGTAATTTCAGATAAAAGAGAGCAAGATTCTTCAAAAATAATGTCTCATCGATATTTTCTGGACTAACCTCCAAATTCTCACTATTTCCAACTACACCAGTATGTTCTCCTGTCATCATATCACTGTCAATATCTTGAAAGCTTTCAGCTTCAGTCACAAGTGATGTGGCAACAATGGATTCACTTAGGTTTACCTCTGCTGAATTTTTATGTTTCCTTGATACGTGAGAGGTAAAGGTGGATATCACTGAAAATGATTGATCACACTGCTTAAAGTGACTGCATGTCACTCTTCGTCCCTCTTTAATGTGGACTTTAAGATGGGAATTAGTTAGTGTATCACATGTGGCACTACACAAGTCAACATGGCATGCAAGGTCTACTGCTGGGTACAAATGTGATCTAGGCACCACCACACACTCATTGGGGTGTCTGTAAAGATTTCAAAGCTGCTAATTTTGCAAATTTCCTGTTACAGTCCTGGATGCAACAATGAAGAAACAAGTTAGGGGTATTGCTGTGAATCATCATGTGCTTCACATAGACCACTGGAGTACTGCATTGCTGCCCACATAACTGACACGCAAACATGCTGACAAGTCAAAATGGACATTCTTTGGGCACGAAAAAACTCAAAAAATCTCAACAACAACAACAAAAAAAATCTCCACCGAAATAAAACGGCCTTTGGCCTACTGTACTGGGCAAAGTAATATTACAATACAAACCAACAACACTAAAAATTTGAACAGGAATTATTCTTACTAGTATTATATTGCGTAACTTATTCTATCAAGCTAACTTGGATCGAAGCAATCCAAAATACAGCCAACATTAAAGAAACAAAGCAGCTACACTAGTAAAGTAAAACTTCCCTCAGAATACAGTTATGAACAAATTAGAACAAGCTTACCCAAATTTGCAAGCACAACGTTATCGAAATCAACGTTTTGTCTAATATACACTATTAGGCAATAAATGAAAAGATTGCAAGCTAAAATTAGCAAACGAGATGACGATCATTTCAGCATGTTACGTTACAGATACATCAATATTACTTCGTTGCTATTGTGTTAAAGGCTTACTTTGCAGAAGAGTTTATATATCACGTTTGATTGAACTCACCTTGTAATCGGGGAATATCTGAATCAATCCAGCTCCACTCTATGACGCCGTTGGCACGTTGACAGGTTTAGCACTGAAATGGACGTATAAAAGTTACAACCTGAGCATCCACTATTATCACAGTTATTTGCACAGTTATCTGCAATTGCAAACGTGTATTTTGTGTAAAAGGAGCAAGGCAAAGGTGCACTCACCGGTTAAATCACAATATAAAGACGGATGAAAATCCGCATGTGCTCGCTGCAGCTTTCTGTTTCTGTTCTAAAACGGTTGGTGAAATAATAAAAAGTAATAAAAATAATAATAAAATAATAAAAATAATAAAAAGTAATGCACTGCTTTTTAACATAACAGGATTATACTGTTAGAATTTTGACATAAATTAACAGCAATTTTAACAGATATGTTGTAAATGGTTGTAAAAAGTACTTTCTATTATGTATAGAACAATTTGTTTTAATGTGTAAAAAAGTATTTACAGGACAAACAAATAAACATATAAAAGAATGTTTTCTGAAAAAAATTATAAGCTACATGAAAAAAATTAACAATGTACATAAGCACTTTTCTTTTATTTACACATGTGAATATGCAAAACAAAAATACAAAATGTACAGAAAGTACTCAGGCTTATTTACGAATAAATTGCACACAAAAAATGAGTAATGTATACCATTTATGCATTTCATTTTTAACTTGCATCACACAAATAAACTACAGAAATTAGGTTGTTTCATTGACAATATGACATTTAAAAAATACATTGGAAAAAACTGTGATGAACTCATTTTTTCCCACTGTTTTCTCTTGGCTAATGAAGAATGTATTTGTTTGAGTTTGATGTCCTCCCTGTCCACTCGCTCCCTCACCTGTCTCAGGACACTTCACAAATAAACCATGCCTGTTAACAACAAAAACACATGCTCACTTTCTCCAGAATAGTATTAAAACAAAAGAAAATGGAAACACTTATGAAAAAAGACAGGTTTGCAATCTTAACATTAGAAAATATGCACACAGCAGGACATGCATACAAAATACTGAAGTGCTAAAGTTTGGTTAAAACATTTGTAGACATCTCTTGCATGACAGCACTTCAAAAACCCAACAAAGGGAAAGACCATTGCCTTATATAGTGGCTGTCTTATTGTTTGTGGGCTTTAAACACTTTCGCTAGGGATCTGAGTAAATGAAAACACAATACTTACATTTCAATGTGAAGTCCTCCACAGAACTCTCACCTGCCTCTGAATATAAACACCTCGTCATATGCACGCAAGTGATTCTGTGCGAAGATGTACACTTCATTTTCATGGGAAATGAAGGACGCATTTGAAGTCGCTTTTTTGGAATTACGTCAGCCTTCGTCGTGACGCTGAGACGCAATCGCACTAAACATCCGCACTTCGGAGTCCATGCACTTAAGTTTGGGACACAGCTACAGTTAGACACAACTGCGGCAGCTCTTCATCAACGCTCATCTTTTACAGCAAGTCACAGGACATCGCATACAAACCGTAAGTTTTTAAGGATACCTAGCCCAGTATCAGACATACAGTACACTCTTTAAAACAAAGCTTCATTGCCATCTATGGTTTCATGAAGAATTGAATTAAGAACTAAGAATACATGTTGCAGTAGAACCTTTTTTTTAATTTTTTTATCTAGGCTACACAACTAGAGAAAACAGAAATAGGACCGACTTTTAAGGTAATCATCTTACCTAGCTAGTTGTGATTGTTGGTGTTTTATTAAGTGTTAATATTCGAATGTTAGCGAAAAGAAAATAACTTTTACATCAATTTGCAAATGTGACGACATACATCCGTTACAATCATTGATGGCATTTCCTTTTATGGATGCATATGGGTAGCAAAATTCAGACACCCCACCCTGCAAAACTCATTTCAGGAAGGTAGTACCACCCTCAACAGCGATTTAATTTTCATTTTGCACTAAATGTTGCACATATGTATGGGAAAATGTCAATTTAAATACAGTGCCATTTTACATATTGCATTGCCATTTTGCATATTACATTTAAAATGTAATTTTGCTACCCATATGCTTCCATGCTCCTTAAGGCCCTGAGTCATCTTGAGTAAAACAGCCCCACCTTTAACGGAGCACATTCGTTTTAATTTTTTGTTTTTCAACAGATGACAAGTTGGGGGAGCCTGGATGAAGTGGGTGAAGCATGGTGGGAGTCGGCATATAAGCTGTTTCTTGAAAACGATCCAATGAGAACGACTCTGAGTAATGTTGCTTATTATATAAGTGGCGATAACTGGGATGATTATGGATTCAGCCGTGACACACACGTTCCTCCAACTGGGGAATTCCGTGGTGTTTCTAGAAAGGCAATCTTGGTGGTGATTTCAAGAAAAAGGAGCATGGAGTTGGGTGACTGGAAGAAGTTACATGGGACAAGATCTGATACTGAACCTGAGGATCTAAACCACTCGGACAAGAGAGTTATAAACTGGATTACTGAAGAGATATATAACGAGGACGGCAGCCCAAAACCATTTAATAGATAGGCTGAAGAATATTAATGATAATGTTACTGAAAGAGCATTTGTAACTTTGAAAGAACCTTTACAGAATGGGATGAGTGTTTTTATTATAACCTTTCCTTTTATTATTCTTATTACTATATCCATCAGTTAATCAGATTGAGTATATGTTCTGCAACATAGACCCGAGTCTATAGTAATGATCAATTCTATTCATAATTAACTCAAGATCAAGGACTTGTTTTATCTTCGATTATATTAGGCAACTGATGTACTTCCAGCATTGTGCATGTGACTGCAATAAACATCCATTCAAAAAGGCAAATGTGGTTTTATTTGGAAAATGAATACTTTTAAGAAGAATATGAATCAAACATTCTTTTTTCAGTGTGGTTTCATATTAGGAACCAGTGTTAAACACATAAGATGTTCATGTGCGCTCGTGTACTTTTCTGCAACCGTGATCCTAGCTTTCAGGAGCTATATGATCATGTGGTGCCTTGTATGATCTCACAAATCTTGTCTGAATCGGCTCGCAGGGCTGCGTTGTGTGGGTCGATTTCTAGAGCCGCCTGATAGTCCTGAAGACCTAAAATAAAATCATCATCAAAGAGAACCAGAGTTGTGTGGGATTCACAAATCAAATGACAGTGTCTTTAAAATCCCTTTTTTAGTCGTGAATTTGAATTACATTTGTAGCAACAAGAATGCAGAATTGTTTCAAATGTAACTTTTAGATTATGAACAGTGGCCAAATAACTCAGAATCATAACAGAGGCCATTGAAATTCTAACTCAAGAATGTCATATTTTTATAACAGTGATTTCAGTGCAAAGATTTCTCTATACAATATTACTCTGTATTTATAAGACTGCAGAGGTTGATGTGTTTTGCATGAAAGCAGAATAACTGATGATCCTGTACCTTCCACATAAAGCTCAAGCTCACAGAATGCTGTTCCGCGCCTCACGTGAGCCTTCAGTCGAGCCGAAGCGTTTGCAGCGACCGCAGGCTTCAGTAACTCAAGGGCCTGTGAAAGTTCACGTGTGTTAATGTGAAGAGAATCAGTGCGCTTCCACAGAAACACTGAAAACTGACCTGAGAGCTGTCCTCAATGGCTTTGTGGAGATTTCTCAGTTTGAGATGACAGGCCGCTCGGTTAGAAAACAAAGCCGGGATCTTCCGGTTGAGTTTTATGGCGAGATTATAAGCGTTGACGGCAGCCTGGTAGTTTCCTGACATGAACAATTTACTGCAGGAAAAGAGGAAAAAGTGTTTATGATATTTAATGCTGTTTTGTTTAAATAAATGACACTTGCTTTGATATTTTATTAATTACATTCAGACATTTGTACCGCACCTGTACACGACCATTCAACAGTTTGGGGTTAGCAAGAAATGAATGCTTTGATTTAAAAAGGATGCATTAAATTGATTAAAAGTTACAAAATATTTATATGTCAAACAAATGCTGTTCTTCTGAACTTCTATTCGTCAAAGAATCCCGAAAAAAAAAAATGCATCTTGTTTCTACGAAATATTAAACTTTCTTGAGCAGCAAATCAGCATTTTAGAACGATTTCTGAAGACTGGAGTAAAGATGCTGAAATTCAGCTTTGATCACAGAAATAAATTACACTTTACCATATATTCATATAGAAAACAGCTATTTTAAATAGTAATATTATTTCATTTTTTACTGTATTTTTAATCAAATAAATGCAGTCTTGGTGAGCAGAACAGACTTCTTTTAAAACATTAAAGATCTTACCAACCCCAGCCTTCTGAACATATAAAACACTACAAAATGTCAGCAAGTAAAGTTGGAGTAATTCATTTTTGGGTGATCTGTGAAACTCACTCGCCCTTCTCTTTCAGCCAGTCTGGGTTTCTCTCGTCCTCTCTCAGGTCGTCCAGTTCGGCCAGATCTGTGTCCACTGCTCTCCTGGCCTCCGCCTGCTTCTTCAACCACTGCTCACACACACACGGACACAATTAGACTCTCAATATTACAAACCGTTTTAGTGATAATCTACCATTTGTAAAGCAGATCTGACCTCCTCCTCCTCCGGGACGCGGGACTCTCTCAGCGCGGTGGGAAACACTCGTGGAGTGAAGCTGATCTGAATGCAGCCAGCTGATCTGGGAGCAGGCAGATCTTTTGCTGTCTGTTTTCTGCTTCTCTGACCTAGCAGGAAAATACAAGAGCTTAGTCGAAACTTTGTGACCTACATTTTTTTATTCAAAAATGTGTGTCCCTGCTGCACATAAGCAGTCATAAGTAGCACAGGTATATTTATAGCAATAGCCAACAATACATTGCATGGCTCAAAATTATACATTTTAGTCATTCAGCAGATGCTTTTATCCAAAGTGACTTGGATAAATCAAAGCAATCAAAATCAACCAAAGAGCAATGATACTAGTGCTATAACAAGTCTCAGCTTAATGCAGTACACGGAGCAAGTTTTTTTTATTTATTTTTTATTATATAATAAATAAAAAACAAAACAGAAAGAATAGAGCAAGCTAGTGTTAGAGGCCTTTTTTTGCTTTTTGTTAATTGTATAATAAATAAAAAGAAAACAAATAGATAGAATACAAAAAGATTAGAGAATCTAGTGTTAGTAAATGAATAGAGTGCAAGTCTAAAAGTTTTTTTTTAATGAATAGAATTAGAATAGAGAGTGCTAGAGGGTTGAAATCATTAGGATATTAAGTAAAGATCATGTTCCATGAAGATATTTTGTAAGTTTCCTACCGTAAATATATCAAAACTTAATTTTTGATTAGTAATATGCATTGCTAAGAATTCATTTGAGCAACTTTAAAGATGATTTTCTCAATATTTTGATTTTTTTGCACCCTCAGATTCCAGATTTTCAAATAGTTGTATCTCAGACAAAAATTGTGCGATCATAACAAACATCAATGGAAAGCTTATTTAAAAATGACCCTAATATGACTGGTTTTGTGCTCATGGTCACGTATTATATACTATATTTTGACTGCTTCTTTACAGTGTTTCAAAAACGAGGAACGCAATCAAAGAAGCGAGCATCATGTGAGGTCCTGAGAAGAACAGTGTAACATTAGATCTGTTACGGAGCACGGAGTGAACGTGTGTTTACCTGATGTAGTGTCGCCAGTGTTACGCATCAGTGTGACAGTTTTCTGATTAACCGGCTGGTTGTCCTGCGGCCCAGTTCCCCGTGTTTTTTGCTGGTTTTCCTTTTCTTCCGCTGTTTTTCTCTGCGTTTCTCTCCAGAAATCCAGCTCTGCCGTAGCTCTTGCGCATTCTTCATCCTTCATCTTCTGAATCCTGTCCCGCTCCTTGTTCTCAAGCTAAACACAGCCAGAGAACTCAACAGACAGCATTCAAATACATCAGCAATCATTCTGCATATATATAGCAGAAATCAGCATGTGCATTGATTCAAAAACAGGTAGATCAAGAATAAATCTTTAACCCCTTAACTGCCACCTGTGTGACGCATGGCGCTCTTTTTTTTGTTGTGCTTTTTCTCTAAAATCTTTTAGTAATCATCATAAATTAAAGCTTAGAAGCCCAAGATTCATCCTGTTAAAACCATTTTGAAATCGGACATTGCGTTACCATGGAAATGGTATCTTATGGCGGTCTCCTCCCCCTTAGTAGGCGGTGTCAAGTGTCATATTACAAAATGCATTACGGTCTTTTAGAATCAAAACTTTTTTATAATTTTGGCAACAAACATATCATTTAGAAAGGTCTGAGTCTCAGGATTCCATATTTGGTGGTTATTTTGAGTATTGAAGTAAAATTGACAGAGAAATCTAGGGAAAAATTCATTAAGCAAAATTCAAAGGAGTTTTGGTGGCTCCCGGTGGCTGTTTGTGGTATGACGCCCTAAATAAAATCTCACAGGAACCTCAATTATTTTCATATCAACTTCAAATTTGGAACATAACTAATTTAGACACAAGGCTTTAATTTTATACCAATTTTAGAGTAAAACCTGCTTTGTAAAATGTTTATAATAAATAAAATAAAATTAATATAGCACATTTTATTTACAGTCCTTTTAAACTTTTTGAAAAAAATTCCACTTTTGCCAAAATCTGCTAATTTTCTTCTTTAAAAAGAGACCAACCTTAGGTCTATATTCCAAAGTGTTTATAAAATACAACAATTTAAGTTTGGATAGTGCACTTTAATGCCTATTTTAAAAAATGGGGGGTGACATTTAAGGGGTTAAATAATCTTTATTTGACCCTCTAACTCTAGCACTCTCTATTCTAATTCTATTCTTAAAAAATTATAATAATAACTTGCCCCTCTGGACTCTATTTATTTACTAACTGCTTGCTTTCTTAAAAAAAAAAAAAAAATCACTAGCTTCTCAACTCTTTTTGTATTCTATTTGTTTTCTTAATTTATTATTAGTGCTGTCAAACGATTAATCTCATCCAAAATAAACGTTTATGTCTACATAATATATGAGTGTGTACTGTGTTTATTTATTATGCATATATTATTATATTTTCCGTTATATAAAAATATAGTTACTATATAAACACAACATATTTTTCTTAAATATATACATGCAGGTGTATTTATATATACATAATAAGTATACACAGTACACACACACACATATATTATTATGTAAACAAAAATTATTTGACAACACTATTTATTATATAAAAAACTAAAAATTATACACTAAATAACACTGTTTTCGACTAGTTTATTCTCTTTAATCATCATTACGGGGGAAAAATGCATGAAAACAAGCTTAATTTTCTTTATACAAAGCAAAAGTTCAATGTAAGACACCAGAACTTTTAAGGTAGTGTCCTTTATGACTGTGTAAAAGCATTAAATGTGAGATATTAAACACTTTTTGACCTTCATCATGGTTTCCAGAGCATATTTCTTCTCCTGTTGGATCCTGGCAGCTTTGGCTTTAGACTTTTCTGCTTCTTTCTGCTGAACTTTGAGAACGGCTTGTTCTCGAATCTGCTTCTGTTTGTCTTTATCTTTGGAATAAAAACATATATGCATCAAGAACAGCATTTTCAGCACATTTGTATGCTGTGACAGAATGAAAGCTCTCCTATCTTACCGATGTTTGTGAAGAGCTGCTCCCATGATTCATCTCTCCTCTTCTGCAGAGTGAACACTGCAACCCCGTTTCCAATCCTGGCTTCACTTCTCTCCTCATTTATTGACCCGAATAAGAAGACCTCGAAGAGAAACGGGGGGAAACTCACCTGCAGGAGCATTCAGAACACATGAAGACGAGTATCGTGTTTCTCCGGGATAAAGTTTCACATTTAACGCTCCAAACCTCACCTTCAGATACTCATCTGTGCAGATGACATGGACGCTGGCGGGTTTCACTCCTTTTAAAGGCACGCTGATGTAAACTGTGTTCTGGTTTTGTGTCCATGTGTGATCTTTTACTATCAGCGGCATCTCCGACTCTCTCCTCAGAGAAACGTAAACACTGGTTGCTACAACGTGACGGTGGTTGCTAAGGGGCGGGGCGATGGATGGATGGCGGTCCGTCATTTCCGGTTTCAACAAGTCGTTTTTCTTCAGCTTTTTCTCTCAAAACTTTCATAATATATAAAATAAAGTAAAAAACAATGAAATCTATAATAAAATAAACAACGCATAAACTATTTTAAATATTAAAATGGAATAATATAATTAAAAACATAGTTAAATACATCTGCATATCCAAATGATAAGCAGTATAATTTAATTAAAAATACATTTTAGAAAAAGAAAAACAATTTGTTCGAAGTTATTACGTTACATTATCTGTATTTATAAGTGCTGCTTAATTGAATTACATTTATCTTCAAAAAACCCTTCATAAATACATAATCTCATATATAAAAACAATTTGTTCGAAGTTATTTATATATAATATATATATATATAATATATTATATCTCTATATATATATATACACAGTACAGGTCAAAAGTTTGGAAACATTACTATTTTTAATGTTTTTGAAAGAAGTCTCTTCTGCTCATCAAGCCTGCATTTATTTGATCAAAAATACAGAAATATATTGTGAAATATTATTACAATTTAAAATAATTGTTTTTAAATGTATTATACTTTAAATTATCATTTATTTCTGTGATGCAAAGCTGAATTTTTAGGATCATTATCACATGATCCTTTAGAAATCATTCTTAAATATGATGATTCATTATCAAAGTTTGGAAACAGTTCTGCTGCTTAATATTTTTTCAGAAACATGTGATACTTTTTTAGGATACTTTGATGAATAAAAAAAAAGAAACTATGTTTTTAAAATATAAATATTTTGTAATAATAATATACACCTACTGGTCAGTAATTTGGGGTCAGAAATTTTTTTTTCTTTTTTTTTTAAATAAAATCAATACTTTTACTTCAGCCAAGGATGTGGTTAAAAATTGATAAAAAGTGATAGTAAAGAAAATATATTATTAGAATATATATTATTAGAATTTTTTATTTATTTTGAATAAATGCAGTTCTTTTAACCTTTTATTCATCAAATATATTAGACAGCAGAAATGTTTCCATACACTCATAATAAATCAGAATATTAGAATGATTTCTAAATGATCATGTGATAGACTGGATGTTACATGTGACACTGAAGGCTGGAGTAATGATGCTGAAAAATTCAGCTTTGCATCACAGGAATAAATTATTTTTTTAAAAGTATAATTCAAATAGAAAACTATTATTTTAAGTTGTAATAATATTTTCACAAATATTACTGTTTTTTTTCTGTATTGTTGATCAAATAAATGCAGGCTTGATGAGCAGAAAAGAGTTCTTTCAAAAACATTAAAAATAGTAATGTTTCCAAACTTTTGACCTGTACTGTATATATAAATTATTATTATTATTATTTTGCTTAGTATTATCACTAGGAATCGCATTCATTATCTAAAAAAAAACTCTTTCCTTTTTAAAAAAAATAATTCAGAGTGCACAATGTACAATTAACTATGTTTGCTAAAATGATTGTTTAGAATTAATTTGATACGTTTTTGTGAGTAAACATCATTCTATATAAAACATATCAGAGCTGTGCATCACTTCAGTAAAATTAACTGACATTACATAGACAAAAATATATTTTTAAAATCAGTTTTATTAAACACAATTCAAAGTGAGCCTGAAATAGTTTAATAATACACTTGAATTATGGCTTCTCTATTAAACAAGAGAAGAACACAGAGGAATATGAGTCACAACACACAAGACAAACTTAATTTACTGTACATTCAGTAAACTGTATGCACTGGACCAGCTTTGTTTTGAGGATTGCACAAATTTATTCACTTCATATTGTTCGTTACTTACGGTTTATTGGCTCTGTACATTCATCATCCAGTTATAAAATTAATATTTTCACCGCATATGTGTGTGTACATGATACACTTCACAATACCATCAGCTCAGGATCTAAACACCATATTTAAAAAATAAAAACATGTAAGGCACCAGGGGTCAATAGTCAAATGTGGCCAATTATACAATAATTGCTCCTAACATTATTTTGTCCTTCAGACACATTCTCACTCACATTCTAACATTTGTCATAACAAGTGCTTTTTTTAATAAATAAAAAGAACAGATCCGTCATGGTGAGTAAACACTCAAGCGTACTCAGTGCAACGGCATCTTTAGAGCAAAATGTGTGGAAACATCTGGAAAATCAAACAGCAGAGTGCAAGACATGAAGTTTACATTCACGACGCCACTATGTTTCCCAACTTGATGGAAGACGATATTCTCTGAGGAGCGGCACACAAAACACAAAACAAGGGAACGTGTGACGTTACAACGGCACATCCAAACTGAATCAACACGGATGTAACTGGATTTAAAAATGTTCTAAATGAAAAAAAAAATATGCATTTGAGATGATATATGGGTGAATCTAACAAAAACATGTTCAGGTAATGCATCCACACAGAGCTTTTTTCATACATTTTTAATTAATTAATTAATTAATTTAAATTTGTTTCCAAGTATTAAAATGTTTATTTTCTCTAATCAATATTTACTGTATTTTATTTTAATGTTTTAATTTAAATTTTTATTTAATTTATAATTTAATATTTAATTTAATTTAATATTTAATTTAATTTAATATTTAATTTAACATTTTATTAAAATTTAATTAAAAATTTAATTAAAATTTTTATTTACAATTTAATTTAATTATTTCCTTTGGAGTGAATTATGACCTGCACATCTTTTTTGTCTTGTTTTTGTATTTTTTGATTTTGTGAGATTCAAAATGCAGCTAAATATAAAATGAAAACAGAAAAACTAAAACGAATTTAAAAATTAACTTAATACAGCACATTGAATATTTCTGCCTCATTGCAGATTGTTTTTACATTTATACATTCACACACACACACACTATGTTTATGTTTTAATTGTCTTATTCATTGTACTTTCTTTGAGCTTTTTTAATGTTTATTTACTCTAATCAATATTTACTGTATTTTATTTTTTATTGTTTTAATTTAATTTAAAAATTTAATTCATATTAAAAAATGTAGGTTAATGTAATATGGATTTAAAATTTCAACAGAATGCTTTTAATTTCAATTTGAATTTAACATTGTTTGCTTTAAACTTATTTAATTTATTGTCAAAATGGTTAATTAAAAATGTTCATTTAAAAGGAATTTTCATTTGAAAATTACTTTAATTTACAATGTAATTTAACTACCATTTAATGTTAACGTTCATGTAAAAATTAATTTAAAATTTCATTTAAAATGTAATTTAACTTAATTTAATTATTTACTTTGGAGTGAATTATGACCTGCACATCTTTTGTTTTGTTAGGGGTGTTGTTTTTAAGTATTATGTATTTTTTTTTTTTTTTTTTTTTTTTTTTTTTTTTAGTTTGATTAATGAATTTGCATTGAGTTAAATATAAATGAATTTTTTTTGGTAGATGGATTGAATGTGATTGTTGATCATCTTTGTGCTATTTCATGCATTCATGCCCAGAAATACTGCCTTCAAGTAAACAAACCTCCTCAAATCTTGGCCAAACATAGACCAAGTAACGAAAGCAGCATATAACGAACTTACAAAAGTCTGCGGAAGTGCATCACAAAGATTCACACTTGTTCTCTGCTGCGGTGGGGGGGGGGTATTCAAGACTTGTACTTCATTTGGCTCATACAAACAAGCATCCTGCTCAAGCTGTTTTTGAAAAAAAAAAAAAAAAAAAAAAAAAAAAAAAAAAAAAAGAGCAATGAGAAGGAACAAAATGCAATATACCAGCACGTCCAGGAATATTGCTCACTAAGACTAAACTACATGCCTGCTAGGGACCCTCAACAGTTACACAAGACACATAATGATGATACTACAGTAAATACTCTACAGCTACATTCAGCGGGAAAGACCCAGTCATGTGAACTATGAAATGATCAGCATCTACAAAACCATATCAACTGAATGTTTGTGAAGCTTTCAGAGTAAAAATGAAGAAATGAAGGGCCCTTTCATGAGCACAGAAACACTTCTGCCACACGGATAAACCAGCTCAGACGAAGAGGAAGTGCTCCTTCTGTTCACAACTTTATTATTGCTCAAAGCGCCGTTATTGCCGCCCCTGCGGGCGTCTGCAGCTCAGACGGTGACTTCTTCAAGGCTTCGTTGTTGGCGTGAAGGACACCGTTGAGTTTTTCCACGCTGCTCTTCGTCTTTAGCTCATTGGCTTCAGTCTTGTTTTCTTCACAGTTCTGGTTTTGCGAGGGGACTCTTTTTCATGGTGGTGGTGTTTGGGTTGTTTGATTGCTTGATTTTATTATGTTTATTGAGAGAGATTTGTGCTCAACATTCGGGGCTGGATTTAACATCATGGACCGAAATCCTTACCAACTGGACTAGCTCTTTGGTTTCAGATTTTGAAGATTGGCATGCTCTCCTGGACCGTGGTCTGAAGTGCCTGACGTTTGTTGCGCCGGCTGCTAAGGGCCATGCCCGCAAATTTGGGTTTTCACTGTAATTAAACCCTGGTGTCGCGGTTGGAGCCCATTGTGATCTGGGCGGAAATCCGATTGAGGCTGGTTTTCGCATCTTCTGGTAAGGAGCCCCGTATGGAGAAGGCATCCGGTGTGGCATTCTGGGCTGGCCATAGCCACTGAACCAATGCGGGTGGCCAATATACGGGTTGGCCTACAGATTGGGTTGATATTGTCGGGCTTCTAGGGACGTGCGAGCTGTAATCAATCAAGCGACCGGATTGGACGCGCTATTAAAGTGATGGCGCGGCTCGGGTTTGGAGGTACGGCGCATATTCCAGGACGAGGAGAGAAAGATGTCGCCTGTTGAGGAAGAGACTTTATGTTTCATCGCGAATGCTCATATGCATCTCTGACCAAGAGCCGTATCATTGCAGCACATTAATATGCAATCTTTCTTTTCTTCTAGAGTGTTTTTTTCCTCACTTCCTAAAACACAAGGGAGGAGGCCTTCTCTACTGGTTCACAATAGTTGGGGTAGGCATAAAGAATTTTTTTTATTTTTTTACTGTTGTGATTACTTCTGGAATCTACATCCCAACGGATAGCCAGTGCATATTGTGATCAAAAATATGAGTAAAACCTGTGAAAAATAATTATAGTTTAAAAACAGCTGTTTTCCCTATGTGAACATCTGTTTAAACTGTAATTTTATTTTTTGTGAGGCGCCGGCTGTATTTTCAGCATCATTACTCCAGTCTTCACCGCTCGTCATCATGATCTTCAGAAATTATTCTAATTGGGGATGATGATTTGCTGCTTCGACTGAGAAAACATTATGGCAGCTATTCGATCAATGGTTGCAAAAACAGGTTGTGCCTGAATGTTGAAAACAGTTGTGCTGCACAATATTTTAGTGGAGTCCACATTTTTTTCCCAAAATTCAAAAGAACAGCATTTATTTTTGAATAGAATTTTTTTGTAACATTTTTATTGTATTTTTTGATTATTTTGTAAATGTTATTTTAGCTGATAATCTTACAGACCCCAGACCTTTCCATGCGGGCGGGCTGTATGTATTGGACAATAATATGTGTTATTTAAAACTTCTTAATCTACAATATTTAAGAAAGAGTTTAGTTATTAGTTCTGTTTTTTCAAACGCGATTGGCCAAATGCATGTGGTAATATGTGTGATTTATGGTGCAACTTTTGTTGCACGTCTATGGATGGAAACAAAACTTAACGGGAAAATACCTGTGTGCTTGACTTGCGTCTCTTTTTCTCTGCTCCTCCAAACAGCAGCCCAGGACTTCCTAAAAAATCCAGCCCACCTTCACCTCCTGCAAAATCACAAACTCACTTCAAATAAATTGATCATCGAAAGTATTTACCACTCAAACCTGGAAACTATCAAGGTCTAGAGCCCCACGGACACTTGAATAAACATAAAGCTCTTCATTTTAACATCATCATATAAGGGCTTGAGGACCACGTTGACAGTTTCTTATTGAGTTTGGGTGGGACCTATAGAAGGACTCGTTTCTGTTTTTTAATTAGCCAACATTCTTTAGATTACATCAGTGCGTCATCAAAAATGTGTTTCTTTGGTTTTTTTTCCTCATAAGACTGTGCATTTTTAAAGTGCATATCATTTATTTCATCATCTTTCACTAGTAAACTAGCAGCATATAGATGAAAAAGTTCAAAGCTAGTAGACATCAAAGTAAAAAAAAATAAAAAATTGGATTGCTGAAAATGCTACAAAAATTTCACATTTCATCAAACATTAGTTTTCATTTATCTTGTGTGGCTGCAACACAGGGCACAGCTGCAAAATAATGCCAAAGACATATTTTATTTTGTTTTATTTAAAAATATTAAAGATTCATTAAATAAAAAAATAAAAAAAAATTTTTTTACAAATTATTTTGAAAACAAATAATAGTCCGAAATCTATCTATCATCTATCATCTATCATCTCTCACTATCCATTTACTCTAACAAAGCCACCTTTCCTCTTTATATCCTTGCTTATTTTATTTGTATGTAAACTTTTTGTTGTGTTATTTTGCATATTTCTGCACTATAAATTGCACTACTCTATATCTTTATATACAAAATTGTATATGTGAGTGTGGCTTTTATATATACAGTATATATATATAAAAAACAGTAATATCGAATAATAAAATATATAATATAAATGTGCTGTCAAACGATTAATTCTTGATTAATCGCATCCAAATAAAAGTGTTTACATAGTGTGTGTGCTGTGTATATTTTTGTATACATAAATACACACACACGTGTTTTGAAAATATTTGTCTTTACATGTATATGTTCATATTCATATAAGTGTATATTATATATAAATATATTTAATATAATAAAACATTTCTTAATTACACAGCATGTGTATGTATATATACTAATAAAATCTACACCGTACACACAATTATGTAAACAAACACGTTTATTTTAGTGCTGACAGCACTATTAAATAATCTGTTTTGTTTTAAAAAAATGCCTTGCTTTGATTTTTATTAATTACATTCAGACATTTGTACCGACAACCTGATACAGGACACATCAACAGTTGGGGTTAGCAAGAACATGAATGCTTTGATTTGTAAAAGGATGCATTAAAAATTGATTAAAAGTTTTACCAAAATATGAATATGGTCAAACAAATGACTGTTCTTCTGAACTTCTACTCGTCAAAAGGAATCCCGAACAAAAATAAAAATGCATCTTGTTTTATACGAAAATATTAAACTTTCTTGAGAGCAAATCAGCATTCTTAGAACGATTTCTGAAGACTGGGAGTAAAGATTGCTGAACTTTCAGCTTTGATCACAGAAAGAAATTACAACTTGTACCATAGATTCATATAGGAAAACAGCTATTTTAAATAGTAATATTATTTCATTTTTTAACTGGATTTTTAATCAAATAAATGCAGTCTTGTGTGAGCAGAACAGACTATCTTGATTTAAAACAGTAAGATCTTACCAACACCCAGCCTTCTGACTATAAAACACTACAAAAAATGGTCAGCAAGTAAAGTTGGAGTAATTCTCATTTTTGGTGTGATCATGTGAAACTCACAGCGCCCTTCTCTTTCAGCCATGTCTGGGTTTCTCTCTCTCTCTCGAGGTCTGTCCAGTTCGGCCAGGATCTGGGTCCCAATGCTCTCCTTGGCCTCCCGCCCTGCTTCTTGCAAGCACTGCTCACACACACACGGAACAATTAGGACTCTCAATATTACAAACCGTTTTTAGTGATAATCGACCATTTTGTAAAGCAGATCTGACCTCCTCCTACCCCGGGACGCGGGTGTACTCTATCCGAGCACCGGGGGAAACACTCGTGGAGTGAAGCTGCTCTGAATGCAGCCAGCTCGATTCTGGGAGCATGGCAGATCTTTCTGCCTGTCTGTTTCCCTGCTTCTCTGGAACTAGCAGGAAAATCCAAGAGCTTAGTCGGAAACTTTGGGACCTACATTTTTTTATATATTTCACAAATGTGTGTCCCCTTACACCCGTACTGACATACGGCAGTCAGAAGTAAGCACAGGTTATATTTTATAGGCAATAGCCAAAATTACATTGCGCCGCTGGCTCAAAATTATAACATTTTTGTCATTCAGCAGATGCTTTTATCCAAAGTGACTTGGATAAATCCAAAGCAATCAAAACCAACCAAAGAGCGATGGATACTAGTGCTATAACAAGTGCTCAGCTTAGCTGCATTACAAGCGAGCAAGTTTTTATATTTTATTTTTTATTATATAATAAAATAAACAACCAAAACAGAAAGAAATAGGGAGCAAGCTAGTGTTAGAGGCTTTTTTTTTGCTTTTTTGGTATAATGCTATATAAATAACAAGAAAAACAAATAGAATAGGAATACAACAAAGATTAGAGACTCTAGTGGTTAGAATATGAATAGAGTGCAAGTCTAAAAGTTTTTGTTTTAATGACATAGAAATTATGAATAGAGAGTTGCTGAGAGGGTTGAAATCATTAGGATAATTAAGTTAAAGCTCATGTTTCCCATGACGATATTTTGTAATGTTTCCTACCTGAAATATATCACAACTTAATTTTTGTGATTAGTACTATGCATTGCTAAGAATGCATTTTGAGCCACTTTTTAAAGATGATTTTCTCCATATTTTGATTTTGTTGTGGGGGGGCACCCTTCAGAATTCACAGATTTTTCAAATAGTTGTATCTCAGACAAAAATTGTGCGCTCATAACAAGCATCACCCTATGGAAGCTTTATTTTAAAGAATGGACACCTACTATGATATGGTTTTGTGCCTTCATGGTCCACGTTTAGTATATACTATTATTTTGACCTGCTTCTTAACAGATGTGTTTCAAAAACGCGGCACACGCAATCAAAGAAGCAGAGAATCATGTTAGGTCCCTAGAAGAACAGGTGTACCATTAGCTCTGTACGGAGCACGGGACTGACTGTCGAACGTTTCTGGTGTTTACCTTGATTTAGGTGTCCGCCACTTGTTACGCATCAGTGTGTGGACAGTTTTCCTGATTACCCCGGCTGTTGTCCTGAGGACAAGTTCCCGTATGTTTTTTGCTTGTTTTCCTTTTTCTCTTCTTTTCTTCAGCTGTTTTTTCTCTGCGTTTCTCTCCAGGAAGCCAGCTCTTGGCGCTAGCTCTTTTGAGCATTCTATCATTTCTTCATACTTCATATTCTGAATCCTGTTCCGCTCCTTGTTCGCAAGCCGACACACAGGCCAGAGAAATCAAACAGCAGACAGCATCAAAATTACGATCAGCAATCATTCGGATATATATAGCAGAAAAGCAGCAGGTGCATTCGATTCAACAACAGGTCAGAATCAAGATATAAATCTTTACCCCCTTAACTGCCACCTGTGTGACGCATGGCGCTCTTTTTTTTGTTGTGCTTTTTTCTCCGCTCTAAAAATCTTTTCGTACATACATCATAAAATAAACGCTTAGAAGCCCAGAAGTCATCCCTGTTAAAAAAACCATTTTAAAATCGGGGGGGGGGACATTGCGTTACCATGGAAATGGTATCTTATGGCGGTATCCTCACCCTTCGTCGCGGTTGTCAAGTGTCATATTAATTACCAAAGGAATTACGGTCTTTTTTAGAATCACAAAACTTTTTATATAATCTTGGCAACAATCATATCATTAGAAAGGTTTGAATTCTCAGGATTTCCATATTGGTGGTTTATTTTGAAGTAATTGAAGTAAAATTGACAGAGAAATCTAGGGAAAAATTCATTCAGCAAAATTCACAAAGAGTTGTGGTGGCTCACAGGTGGCTGGTTTGTGCGTATGACGCCCTAACTAAAATTCCGACCACTAAGGAACATCAATTAATGTCAGATCAAATTCCAAATGTAGAACAGTAACTTAATTTAGACACAAGGCTTAATTTTTATTAACCAAGTTTAGAGGTCATAACCGGCTTTGTAAAAATGTTTAGAATCAATAAATTTAAAAAGTAATATCGCACATTTTATTTACAGTCCTTTTAAAAACTTTTTGAAAAAAAATCCACTTTGTTGTGCCAAATCTGCTAAGTTTCTTCTTTAAAAAGAAAAGAGACCAACCTGGTAGGTCTATATTTCCAGTGTTCTAAAATACTACAACCATTTAAGTTTGGCTTAGTGGACCCTTAATGCCTAATTTTAACAAAATGGGGGGTGGTTGACATTTAGGGGGTAGTTAAATAAATCTTTAATTGACCCCTCTAACTCTATCACTCTCTATTCTAATTCTATTCTTAAAACATTATAATAATAACTTGCCACTCTGGACTCTATTTATATTACTAACTGCCTTGCTCTTCTTAAAAAAAAAAAAAAAAAATCACTGCTTCTCAACTCTTTTTGTATTCGATTTGTTTGCTTACATTGATTATTAAGTGCTGTCAAAACGATTAATCTCATTCAAAAAATAAACCGTTCATGTCTACCATAACATATATGGAGGGTACTGTGTTTATTTAATTATGAATATATAATTATAATTTCCGTTATATAAAAATATAGTTACTATAATAAACACAACATATTTTTCTTAAATATATACTTGCACGTGTGTAATTTATACATACCATAATAAGGGATAAACATTACACACCCACACATATATGTATATATGTAAACACAAACCCTATTAATCATTGACAACACTATTTATTTATAAAAAACTAAAAATTATACCCTAAATAATCACTGTTTTTCGACACTGTTTATTCTTCTTTAATTAAAAAATCATCATTACGGGGGACAAAATGCATGAAAAAAGGCTTAAATTTCTTTATACCACAAGCAACAAGTGTCAATGTAAGACAACCATAACTTTTTAAGGTATTGTCCTTTGATGACTGTGTGTTAAAAGCATCAATGTGAGATATTACACACTTTTTTTGACCTTCATCATGGTTTTTCAGAGCTATATTTCTTCTCCTGTTGGATCCTTGCAGCTTTTGGCTTTAGACGTTTCGTTTTCCTCTGCTTCTGCGAACCAACTTTATTGAGAACGGCGTTCGTTTCTCGAATCTGCGTATGTTTGTCCTTATATCTTTAGGCAATAAAAAACATATATGCATCTAAGAACACAGCATTTTCAGCACATTTGTATGCTGTGAAAGACTGAAAAGCTCTCCTATCTCTTACCGGAGTTTGTGAAGACTTGCGCCCATGCATCTCTCTACTCCTCTTCTGCCAGAATGGTGAACACTGCAACCCCGTTTCCAATATCCTGCCTTCCTGTGCTTCCACTGTTCTCGTTCTCCTCACTCAAACTTTAATGCCCACCTACGAGGGAATAAGAAAACCGCTCGAATGAGAACAAACAAACGGGAGGGAACACTCACCTGCAGGAGCAATTTCAGAAGAACACTAAGGCGAGTATCGTGTTTCTCCGGGATAAAGTTTCACATTTTAAACGCTCCGCAACCTCACCTTCATATACGCCTCTGTGCAGATGACATTGACCGCTGGCGGGTTTCACTCAACTTTTCAAGGCACGCTGATGTAAACTGTGTTCTGGTTTTGTGTCCATGTGTGATCTTTTTACTATCAGCGGCATCTCCGACTCTCTCCTCAGAGAAACGGTAAAACACTGGTTGCTACAACGTGACGGTGGCTTGTGCTAAGGGGCGGGGCGATGGATGGATGGCGGTCTCCAGTCATTTTCCTGGTTTCAAACAATCGTTTTTCATTCAGCTTTTTCTCTCAAAACTTTTCATAACTATATAAAATAAAGTAAAAAACAATTGAAATCTATAATAAAATAAACAAAACGCATAAACTATTGTTTAAATGATTTAAAAATGGAATAATATAAATAAAAAACATAGTTAAATACATCTGCATATCCAAATGATAAGCAGTATAATTTAATTAAAAATACATTTTAGAAAAAGAAAAACAATTTGTTCGAAGTTATTACGTTACATTATCTGTATTTATAAGTGCTGCTTAATTGAATTACATTTATCTTCAAAAAACCCTTCATAAATACCAGAATATCATATATATATATATATATATATCTATATATAATATAGATATATATAGTATATATATAGATATAATAGAATATATATATATATACACAGTACAAGGTCAAAAGTTTGGAAACATTACTATTTTTAATGTTTTTGAAAGAAGTCTCTTTCTGCTCATCAAGCCTGCATTTATTTGATCAAAAAAATACAGAAAATATATTGTGAAATATTATTACAATTTAAAATAATTGTTTTTAAATGTATTTATACTTTAAATTATCATTTATTTCTGTGATGCCAAAGCGGAATTTTTAGGATCATTATCACATGATCCTTTAGAAATCATTCTAATATGATGATTCATTATCAAAGTTGGAAACACATTCTGCTGCTTAATATGTTTTTCAGAACATGTGATACTTTTTTTAGGATACTTTGATGAATAAAAAAAAGAAACTATGGTTTTTAAAATATAAATATTTTGTAAATGACTATATACACTACGCACGTTCAGTAATTTGGGGTCGAGTACTTTTTTTTGCTCTTTTTGTAAAGAAAATCAATACTTTTATTCAGCAAGGAGGTGTTAAATGAATAAAAAGTGATAGTAAAGCAAAATATCTTATTAGAATATATTATTAGAATTTTATTTATTTTGAATAAATGCCGTTCTTTTTTAACCTTTTATTCATCAAATATATTAGACAGCAGAACTGTTCCAACACTCATAATAAATCAGGAATATTAGAATGATTTCTAAATGATCATGTGATAGACTGGATGTTACCTGGGACACTGAAGGGCTGGGTAATGATGCTGAAAATTCAGCTTTGTTTGTGCCATCACAGGAAATAAATTATTTTTTTTAAAGTATATTCAAATAGAAACTATTATTTTAAAGTTGTAATAATATTTCACAATATTACTGTTACGGTTTTTCTGTATTTTTGATCAAATAAATGCAGGCTTTGAGGAGCAGAAAAGAGTTCTTTCAAAAACATTTTAAAAATAGTAGATGTTTCCAAACTTTTGACCTGTACTGTATATATAAATTATTATTATTTATTATTTTGCTTAGTAGGTATCACTATGGAATCGCATTCATTATCTAAACAAAAAACTCTTTCCTTTTTAAAAAAAAAATATTCAGAGTGCACAATGTACAATTAACTATGTTTGCTAAAATGAGTGTTTAGGAATTAATTTGATACGTTTTGTGAGTAAACATCATTCTATATCTAAAAATATCAGAGCTGTGCATTCACTTCAGTTAAAATAAACTGACATTACATAGACCAAAAATATAGTTTTTTTAAAAGTCAGTTTTATTAAAAACAATTCAAAGTGTGAGCCTGAAAGTTTTAATAATACACTTGAATTTATGGCTTCTCTATTAAACAAGAGAAGAACACAGAGGAATATGAGTCACAACACACAAGACAAACTTAATTTACTGTACATTCAGTAAACTGTATGCACTGGACCAGCTTTGTTTTGAGGATTGCACAAAATTTATTTTCACTTCATATTGTTGTCGTTACTTACTGTTGTTTTGATGGCTCTGGTACATTCATCATCCAGCATTATAAAATTAAATACGTTTTCACCGCCTACTTGTGTGTGTGACCATGATACACTGTTCACTAATACCATTTCAGCTCAGGATCTAAACCCCATCTTTAGAAAATAAAACATGTAAGGCACATCTGGGTGGGTCAACCTCGTCTGTCAAATGTTGTGCCAGGGATTTATACAATGTAATTTGCTCTCTAACATTATTTGTCCTTCAGGACACATTCTCACTCACATTCTAACATTTGTTCATAAACAAGTGCTTTTTTTTAATAAATAAAAAGAACAGATGCCCCGTCATGGTGAGTAAGTACACTCAAGCGTACTCAGTGCAAAACG